>NW_006800597.1:31609-43984 GCF_000485575.1 Poecilia formosa | reverse complement strand
TATATATATATTTACTGCCACCCCTGAAAAAGTCCCTGCCACCCTCTTGCCACCCCATAAATATTTTTCTTGATCCGCCCCTGTACCCAATTATACCCTAACCCTATAAAGATTATTACTCAAAATTATATGCATCTAAAGGACACATATCACAAATATCACTTGATTCATTTTTTAACTCTATAAATATCCCCACACTTAGTGAAACAGTTAAATCAGAGCTGGATATCCTGATATCTATGAACTTTCAAATGCAATAAATTAAAATCAGGAAAAACACCCGGTCCGGAAGGGATCAATCCCTGTGGACCTTTATAAAATATTTAAAAACAAACTACTACAGCCCCTCTATAATATGCTTGCAGAAAGTTATACCCTTAAAGAATTACCTCCTTCTCTACGAAATGCAATCATAACAGTACTACCCAAACCTGGAAAACCTCCCACCAGATGCGAATCTTTTCGACCAATCTCTCTTATAAATTCTGACGCCAAAATAATATCTAAAGTACTAGCATTTCGGCTTGAGAAATTTTTATCATCTGTTTCTGAACCTGATCAGAACGGATTTATAAAGGGGCGGCAAGCCCACCATGGTATCCATCATGTGCTGAATATAATCTATGCTAAATATGAACATCCCGATACAGCTTTACTTTCACTTGATGCAGAAAAAGCATTCGATAGAGTGGAACATAATTATCTATACAATGTTTTATCTCAATTTGGCTTGGGTAGTTATTTCATAACCTGGATTAAAATAATTCATAATAAACCCACAACCTCAGTTATAACGAATAATATTATATCTGATTCATTTAATCTAGCTGGGGGAACACGTCAAGGGTGTCCCCTCTCATCCCTCCTCTTTGTTCTGGCAATTGAACCATTGGCTTTTGCCATAAGGAACAATCAAAACAGGGTGTCAGAATAAAAAGCATTGAATCTAAAACTGGACTATTTGCAGATGACATTATTTTAATGCTGTCTACTGAAGTGCTCAATCCCTCAACTACTTAAAACTATCAATGAGTTTGGTTATATTTCCAGTTATAAACTTAAAGCTAAATCCGCCATCCTATTTTTAAATCAGGCTGAAAGACGCAATCCGCCAATTCACACTGCATTTCAAGGGGCAAAAGACAGCCTTAATTACTTGGGCATTAAAATTACTCCAAAAATAGATGACCTGGTTCGTACTAACTAAACACCAGTGATTAATTAAATAATGGAATCACTTGATAGATGGTCTACCTTACCTATATCTATGATTGGCCGTATAAATACACTTAAAATGAATGTACTTCCTAAATTCCTACATCTTTTCCAGGCTATACCCCTTAATCCTCCTGTTGTTTATTTTTTAACTAAAATAAAAAAAAAAAACCTTAACTTCATTTGGAACAACACTCAACTCAGCTCTCTAGTGCACCCTGCTGGTTTTCACCAACTGTTCTGTTGTGGGTAAATATAGAAAATACAAACACCACTCCCTTGCCCCTAAACTTATATCTACACTCAAGGAAATACAAAGAGTTACTAAAAAACACTTCAAACTCATTTGTTAAAAACACTATCCGAGTATGGTACGATGTACATAAATTCAAAAATGAAAAACCAATATTATCCCAATTTTCCCCGATCTGGGGCAATATGTCATTTGAACCAGGCAGGAAAGATATGGGTTTTAAAACATGACATGTTAAAGGCTTATGCAAAATCGCAGACTTACTTGATAAAGGGATTGTGATCAGCTTTGAAGATTTGAAACAGAAATTCAACATCTAATCTTACCTAATCTTACTTCTACAGAAAAATTGGCAACGAATTATCATTTAAAGATGTGCCTAATATCACACTTCTATAATAGCATCAAAGAGAGCTCCCAGAAATCCATCCATTTTCTTTACACCCTTGTCCCTTAGAGGGGCCAGGAGGGTTGCTGGTGCCTATCTCCAGCTATCGTTCCAGGCGAGAGGCGAGGTTCACCCTGGACAGGTCGCCAGTCTGTCGCAGGGCNCATTAAAATTACTCCAAAAATAGATGACCTGGTTCGTACTAACTAAACACCAGTGATTAATTAAATAATGGAATCACTTGATAGATGGTCTACCTTACCTATATCTATGATTGGCCGTATAAATACACTTAAAATGAATGTACTTCCTAAATTCCTACATCTTTTCCAGGCTATACCCCTTAATCCTCCTGTTGTTTATTTTTTAACTAAAATAAAAAAAAAAAACCTTAACTTCATTTGGAACAACACTCAACTCAGCTCTCTAGTGCACCCTGCTGGTTTTCACCAACTGTTCTGTTGTGGGTAAATATAGAAAATACAAACACCACTCCCTTGCCCCTAAACTTATATCTACACTCAAGGAAATACAAAGAGTTACTAAAAAACACTTCAAACCCATTTGTTAAAAACACTATCCGAGTATGGTACGATGTACATAAATTCAAAAATGAAAAACCAATATTATCCCAATTTTCCCCGATCTGGGGCAATATGTCATTTGAACCAGGCAGGAAAGATATGGGTTTTAAAACATGACATGTTAAAAGCTTATGCAAAATCGCAGACTTATTTGATAAAGGGATTGGGATCAGCATTGAAGATTTGAAACAGAAATTCAACATCCCAAATATATATTTTTTTAATTTCTGCAAATTAGAAGTTTTGTCTTGAGTATTCAAAAATCTCTAACATTACTTACTCTTACTTCTATAGAAAAATTGGCAATGAATTATCATTTGAAGATGTGCCTAATATCACACTTCTATAATAGCATCAAAGATAGCTCCCAGACATCCATCCATTTTCTTTACACCCTTGTCCCTTAGAGGGGCCAGGAGGGTTGCTGGTGCCTATCTTTAGCTATCATTCCAGGCGAGAGGCAAGGTCTGGGGCTGGGAATCGAACCCAGAACCTTCTTGCTGCAAGGCAACAGCTCTAACAACTGCCCGCTCCCAGGCATCCTCAGAACCCAAAAGAAAGGCATAGTGTGAAGATCTGAAATGTAATATATCAGTCGAGGAATGGCAGAGGGCCTGTCTGAAGGCACAGACACAATCTATCAATACTCAACCTAAGTTAATCCAATACAATTGGTTGATGAGAACATATGTTTCCCCAACTTTACTAAATAAATTTCATTCCAACATTCATAAATGTGGAGATAGAGGCAATTTATCTCAAAGAATGTCTCGGGACTTTCTTTGGAAATGTCCCAAGAACTGTGGCTTCACCTCACATTTAACATGGGGACAACGACTAAATCTAGTGGACTATATCAAGTCAAGATAACGAACAACAATAATTTCTATCGTGAGGTTTGGGCTGATATTTAGCCCTGTCCTCACAAGTTCTGCAGGCGGCATATTTTGATTTATTCAGAGCTCTAACACCGTAAATATCCTCTTCCTTTGCCCTTTTTTGCAGCACAGATGTTAAAGTTTGGTAATCGGGTCTCCTCTTTCCAGAGCAAACGTCCTCAGCCGGGGACGTTTGCTCTGGGGCCCGGTCTTCCAATGCCGCTTTTGTCACTGGAGAGGTTGAGCTTTTAGACTCAACGGCGTCCTTTTCACCGCTAACTTCCCCAGCCGGGGACAGATCTGTCTGAAAACTCACTTCAGACAGAGCCGTCTGAAATGAGCTTTCAGACCGATCCGAGTGATCGGGGTTGAAAAGATAGGCGTCAAACTCGTCGTACTCGATAGACTCAGCCTTATAACTACTAATGTCAAAAGTTACCCCAGGAAGAATCTTATTAAAAATCTTCCTTACCCCTGTGGTGATTAAATATCCAGCACTAAAAGTAAGGGGGAAAAACAAGGTGGCTACGACCTGTTCCATACCTAAAATCGTCCAAAAACACACAGCTACGAACCAAAGAGATGCTTGGATATAACCTCCTGTTTTGAGATCCAAGCATTCATAACCTCAGATGTTCTTGATCTATGTCATAGATTAGGTTATAGCTACAATGAGTCTCTGTAATTCTGAGGGAATGTCTTGCTTCTGATCGTTGCTATTGAAACGGTCAGATCAGTTCTGCATAACTCAAACTATTAACCCTTTGCAACTGCGTCACTTAATCATTCGAGCCGCCATGACGGACTTCAGAATGGAATATTTCAGGAGGCTAGGGATTAAAACAGGGATTTTAATGGTTAAATATTAAGTTTAGATTGACAATGGTATATTAAAACCATTAATTTAAGTAGGATTTTTCATTATTTCATCAGGTTTAAATTTTGAATTATACTTGACTTAAAAATCTTAAAAGTAAAATTAAATGTAACTTACAAACATTTGCTGCTACTGCTGTTGTAAATTGCGACAAGAAATTTTGCCTCCTTGAAGAGCTACAAAGAAATAATTTTGGTTTAAGACTTTTAGCATAAAAATAGAATAAAGCATGACCCCAAAGAAATTGGCCCTTTTATCGCAGCCTGTGGGGTTTTCCCTGACGGGGAACGAGAATACAACCTGTTGAATTGACAGGTAGCCAATCAGAAAGCGCGATGACGTCAGAACAGACGTCATCGCGATGTTCGTGACTGGAATCGGTTCGTGTGGTGTGCTGCTCCTGCCGTGAGAGACGAACCTGTTGTTCTTTTATCAGCTCTGTGGTCACAGAAGTTTGGAGAATCGGCCAACAGTCCTTAAATCTTGCCGTCTAAACCAGACTTAAGACTCACAAGCTCTACTCATCTCGTCTCGACCACTGCCCAAACGCTCTGACTCTGGTCGCTATGGTAACGTTTACATATCCCTTCAAATAATGTTCGTTTTTGCGCCACAAAAACGAACATTTTAACTCACGATAATGACTAACGGAGCCCTGAGCTTGTTTCTCTGCAACTAGACGGTCCCATCTGGGAGTGATGGAGACAACAACACCCGAAGTGTTGCTTATATCCACAGCCTGCTTGGTCTCTACGTGGCGAAGCAGTTTGAAGCTTCATTGCCTCATTAGCAGCCGGTCGCCTACACAGAGCGGCTTGTAATGTGGGACTCACCTACCGGTCCGGGATAAATCCATCCTCCTGTCTCTTCTCTGGGCCTTTTCCCCTTTGCTAAGAAACTTTCCAAAGACATCTGATCCGTTTCTTACTCATTTTGCTGCTTGTGGCTCAGTGTTGGCGCGCAAGTAACCGAGAGAATCCGGTTACGGGATTTTCAAAATAAAATATCCTCCAGACTCAAATAAGACATAAAACGGAAATATTTAATTATTTCTTGCGCGGCCCGGTACCAATTGGTCCACGGACCGGTACCGGTCCCCGGACCGGGGTTTGGGGACCACTGCACTAGGTCACTGCGCCGACATGCCATTTACGTTTTACAAAGGAATTTTGAAGAGCATTACCTGGCTGTTAATGCTTTGAACACAATGTGTAACTCGGCATACACATTGCATTGTGTATGCCGGATATTGTGTACGGCATAGAGTATGTCCTCCATGCCGAGTTACCCAGGTGAAAAAAAAGTATAGGTCTAATTCAAGCATACTTAAATTTGTGAAAGTACACTTTATACTAAATTTTAACTGTACTACCTGTATATCTGAAGTATACTAAAAGTATAATTGTACCAATTTCGAAATTAGAACTTTAAACACACTTAAACATAATTGTACTAAAATACACTTTTAATATATTAAATAAAAATATACTTTAAGTGAACTAAATATGAATGAATATTGTGAATTTTTAAGTGCCTTAATAATCTTTTACTATTTATTAAAATAGCATACAATAAAAAAATGATAATCATGATGTAATTTTTAAGAAAGTACCCACTCCATTTTCAGATGTGTGATGTAAAACCTTATAATAAATGGCATGAGCTCCAGTTCATACTCCAGACCAGATGGTGGCGGTATTGCACACTTTCATTTATTTAAAAAAACACCACAAAGAGAAGAAAAAGCTTGAACGCAGGGAAGATAACAGACGCTGTTCAAATTCGCCATTTTTACTCGCATAATATTGGCTTCAAAGTAGAGAGGGCCTTGACAATAGTTACTAATTTGGGTAAATTCAAGCTGGTGACGTCATAGTCCGAGTTAGACGACAACACAACGGGACAGCAACCGATGGAAATGAAATGTGTCACAAAAGGAGCCCGGAGGGATGAAGGCTGCTAAGTGTTGCTAGCTGGTGGTAAGTTTGCTTATTAATTATCTTAATTTAATTATAAACAGTGCAGTAAAGATATATAACTTACGTTGGTTTCTTAAATAATTATTTTATCAATTTTATTGTGACTTGTATGATTATTACTATAATAATAATTCAGCTTCATGTTATAACTGCATGGAGGCTGTTTGTTGCGACTTATACTTTAATTCATAAACTAACCTGGTTTTAATTAACGTACATAAGACAGAGATACTTTGATATTGTGAGGTTGTTGTTCTAACTTGTTCATCAATGTTTTTATCTTCAACATATGTTTGCAGTCTAAGCAAATGAAAGAGGAAGCCAGAGAAATCAGGTGTTAGGAAACCTAAAGACTTTCTGTATCAGAAGAAGCTCTGGCTCCACCAGATCACCAACCAGCTCCGAGGATGAACCTCCACATCGTCTTCATGGTGTAAGTTTGTTTTTGTTTTTTTAATGAGGAGCTAGCTACATTTTCAACAACAAAAACCGGTGTGTTACCAACACCAAGTGCTTAATAAACATGATTTGATTTAAAGATAACTGGACAGAATTTTTCTCCTTGTTAATCTAAAATTTCTCTTTCATACATTTTATTTGTTGTTGACTTTCAGGGCCCTGTGATGGACTGGTGACCTGTCCAGTGTGAGCCCTGCCTCTCATCTGATGACTGCTGGAGATGGGCACCAGCCCCCCTCACCACCCTGCAAGGATCAGTGTTCAGATCATGGATGGAAAGATTTTAAGGTAGTTTGTCTCCTTAAGTCCACACTTAAAACAGCTTCCTAGTTAATGCCAACATCAACTGACTATGATATTGCTGAGTATTTTTTTCTACTTCTAACATAAACAGGCAAAGAAGACACCCAGAAATGTTTTTTCCACCTCAGCATCCGGTCCCAATCATCATCAGTTCTTATGATGTCACATACATGGCGAGTCCACAATGTCTTAAAATTGTAAGTATTTTTTTATTTGCCATTTTTCTGTTCTCTTTAAATACAAATGCTTTCTCTGTTTAATTGCTCTATTGTTCTTTTTTGTAGGTTTCTTGTCTAAGGTGCAGTGAACGGGAATGTTCTGTCGTTGATCCTCACTGTCATTTTTTATTGTCACACTTAAATTTTCATGTTCATTGTGTTCAGATGTGTAAACTGATAATTTATGTAAAGTTCATAAAGTTGTGAGCAAAATTGGACAATTTTAAAATGTCGGTAATGAAACAAAAGGGCATCTTGTGTAATTAATCTTTCCATGTAATTGTAGCCTAAAACAAAGTACTGTAGTGTAGTTAAATATGTAATGTACAAAGTATGAATAAAGACTTGAGTAATTAAAATTTTACTTTATTAGCAATAGCAGTAAATCAAAAATAAAAATTAAGTGTAATTTAAATACATTACTTACATATTAGTAGTATATTTAAAATATATTAAAAGTCTATTTTTAATATAATTCTATGACATAATTAGTACACTCAATATAAAAAATGAAGCTGTTGAATATTACATTTAAAAGTATACTTTAAGTATGCTAAGTACAAAATTAGTTGTTCCAAAATAGTACAGTTTAAGTTCATCAGTCAAAGTATGTTAAAATTTAGTATACTAAAGCATACTTTTGTTTTACTTGGGTACATACTCAGCATAGAGGACATAGGTGGGGACTGTCCCCTTCAGGCCAGAGTTGGTGGGGACATGTCCACCAGTCCTTCAGGAAGTTACGCCTATGCATTTATCATTGCTTCTCACCATGGGTGTCCCTGTGTTTGTAGGAAAACAGCCTGCAGCCATGTCTTCTTTTACTTCATCTCTTCTTTTTCAGGATACAGAGTTAGCCGCGTCCAGTGAGGAGGCTGGCTGGTAGAACTGCAATTAAAGAAAATGTAATTTCATTTCTGTTGTATTAGATTTGGTGGAACTGTAATCCTAGAACAATCTTCATCACTCAGAGGATTTCAGGTCATTTTCAGTTACTGGTCCAAAATTAGAGTCTTGTGAAGGATCACAGTTGTTCGTTTTGCAGGAAAACATGCATGTGACAGCTCAATGTGTCCAGACTGCAGGGGGCTCATTGTACGGCAGATGATGGTCTCTGTGGAAAAGTGTCCATTCATCCTTGACCGATACAACAATCCATCATGTGGTTTATCAGAGCTGACTCCAAATGGCAGCTCTGTGAGAGTCCTGCAGCTGTCTGTCTATTATGTAAAGAAACTGCCATCAGCTGTGAAAGTGGATCTGGACTCCTAAAGGAACTCAGGAGATCCTGACCTTTAAAACTGCCAAACACTGGAGAACAGATGAACTGCTGCTCCAAACTCAGAGAAGACGTCCCGCCCCAATCTGTCACTGGCGATTGGTGTCCACTCATCTCTGAAGGGATGAAAACATGCCTACACTATAAATATNAGGCTAGGGATTAAAACAGGGATTTTAATGGTTAAATATTAAGTTTAGATTGACAATGGTATATTAAAACCATTAATTTAAGTAGGATTTTTCATCATTTTATCAGGTTTAAATTTTGAATTATACTTGACTTAAAAATCTTAAAAGTAAAATTAAATGTAACTTACAAACATTTGCTGCTGCTGCTGCTGTTGTAAATTGCGACAAGAAATTTTTCCTCCTTGAAGAGCTACAAAGAAATAATTTTGGTTTAATAATTTTAGCATAAAAATAGAATAAAGCATAATCCCAAAGAAATTGTGCTGCTGCTCCATATTTGATGGGTTGTAAACGACCCACTAAAGCACATTTGTTCTGTAAGGTGCGGAAACGTTCCCGCTAAATCCTGAATATGCCCAATTTGGGTTGTCTTGGCCCTTTTATCGCATCCTGTGGGGTTTACCCTGACTGGGAACGAGAATACAACCTGTTGAATTGACAGGTAGCCAATCAGAAAGCGCGGTGACGTAAGAACAGAGGGGAATCCCAAACAGCTCACATATGGAACTGAGAGTCCGGTGGATATCGGAGATGATATGTGGAAATGTTTATTATTACATGTAAAGGTCATTATTATATCTGTTTATTCAGTTAAAAATGTTAACTATGAAAAAAAACAGTCACCTCCAAATCATAGTGCAGCAAATAGAGCAGCTGCTCCCGCTGTCTATTATCCACCGCCTTTTCTTTTTGTTTCTTTTATCTCTTAAAATGACTCCACAAACTATCACTCTTGCTTCTACGTCGTCATCCGTGTTTGGTTATTCTAAATTCCCGTATGCTATGTTGGGAGTTTTGTGGATTTTCTTCTGGAATCGCGATGTTCGTGACTGGAATCGGTTCGTGCTGCTCCTGCCGTGAGAGACGAACCGATCGAACCTGTTGTACTTTTATCAGCTCTGTGGTCACAGAAGTTTGGAGAATCGGCCAACAGTCCTTAAATCTTGCCGTCTAAACCAGACTTAAGACTCACAAGCTCTACTCATCTCGTCTCGACCACTGCCCAAACGCTCTGACTCTGGTCGCTATGGTAACGTTTACATATCCCTTCAAATAATGTTCGTTTTTGCGCCACAAAAACGAACATTTTAACTCACGATAATGACTAACGGAGCCCTGAGCTTGTTTCTCTGCAACTAGACGGTCCCATCTGGGAGTGATGGAGACAACAACACCCGAAGTGTTGCTTATATCCACAGCCTGCTTGGTCTCTACGTGGCGAAGCAGTTTGAAGCTTCATTGCCTCATTAGCAGCCGGTCGCCTCATGTTACACAGAGTGGGTTTGTAATGTTTGACTCACCTACCGGTCCGGGATAAATCCATCCTCCTGTCTCTTCTCTGGGCCTTTTCCCCTTTGCAAAGAAACTTTCCAAAGACATCTGATCCGTTTCTTACTCATTTTGCTGCTTGTGGCTCAGTGTTGGCGCGCAAGTAACCGAGAGAATCCGGTTAAAGGATTTTCAAAATAAAGGATCCTCCAGACTCAAATAATACATAAAACGGAAATATTTAATTATTTCTTGCGCGGGTCCACGGACCGGGGTTTGAGGACCACTGCACTAGGTCACTGCGCCGACTTGCCATTTACGTTTTACAAAGGAATTTTGAAGAGCATTACCTGGCTGTTAATGCTTTGAATACAATGTGTATGTAACTCGGCATACACATTGCATTTTGTATGCCGGATATTGTGTAGGGCATAGAGTATGCCGAGTTACCCAGGTGAAAAAAAGTATAGGTCTACTTTAGTATATTTCAAACATACTTAAATTTGTGAAAGTACACTTTAAGTATACTAAGTATTAAGTGTACTACCTATACGTATATCTGAAGTATACTAAAAGTATAATTGTACCAATTTCGAAATTAGAACTTTAAACACACTTAAACATAATTGTACCAAAATACACTTTTAATATATTAAATAAAAATATACTTTAAGTGAACTAAATATGAATTAATATTTTTGAATTTTTAAGTGCCTTAATAATCTTTTACTATTTATTAAAATGGCATACAATTAAAAAATGATAATCATGATGTAATTTTTAAGAAAGTACCCAATCCATTTTCAGATGTGTGATGTAAAACCTTATAATCAACGGCATTAGCTCCAGTTCATACTCCAGACCAGATGGTGGCGGTATTGCACACTTTCATTTATTTAAAAAACACCACAAAGAGAAGAAAAAAGCTTGAACGCAGGGAAGATAACAGACGCTGCTCAAATTCGCCATTTTTACTCGCATAATATTGGCTTCAAAGTAGAGAGGGCCTTGACAATAGTTACTAATTTTGGTAAATTCAAGCTGGTGACGTCATAGTCCGAGTTAGACGACAACACAACGGGACAACAACCGATGGAAATGAAATGTGTGTCACAAAAGGAGCCCGAAGGGATGAAGGCTGCTAAGTGTTGCTAGCTGGTGTTAAGTTTGCTTATTAATTATCTTCATTTTATTATAAACAGTGCAGTAAAGACATATAACTTACGTTGGTTTCTTCAATAATTATTTTATCAATTTTATTGTGACTTGTATGATTATTACTATAGTAATCATTCAGCTTCATGTTATAACTGCATGAAGGCTGTTTGTTGCGACTTATACTTTAATTCATAAACTTAACCTGGTTTTAATTACCTACATAAGACGAAGAGACTTTGATGTTGTGAGGTTGTTGTTCCAACTCGTTCTTCAATGATTTTATCTTCAACATATGTTTGCAGTCTAAGCAAATGAAGGAGGAAGCCAGAGAGATCAGGTGTTAGGAAACTAAAGACTTTCTCTCTCAGAAGAAGCTCTGGCTCCACCAGATCACCAACCAGCTCTGAGGATGAACCTCCACATCGTCTTCCTGGTGTAAGTTTGTTTTTGTTTTTTTAATGAGGAGCGAGCTACATTTTCAACAACAAAAACTGATGTGTTACCAACACCAAGTGCTTAATAAACATGATTTGATTTAAAGATAACTGGACAGAATTTTTCCCCTTGTTAATCTAACATTTCTCTTTCATACATTTTATTTGTTGTTGGCTTTCAGGTTCCTGTGATGGACTGGTGACCTGTCCAGGGTGAACCTCTGCCTCTCATCTGATGACTGCTGGAGATGGGCACCACCAGCCCCCCTCACCACCCTGCAAGGATCAGTCTTTTCAGATCATGGATGGAAAGCTTTTAAGGTAGTTTCTCTCCTTAAGTCCACACTTAAAACAGCTTCATAGTTAATCCCAACATCAACTGATTCTATGACATTGTTGACTATTTTTTTCTACTTCTAACATAAACAAGGCAAAGAAGACACCCGGAAATGTTTTTACACCCGAGGCATTCGGACCTATCATCATCACTTCTGATGATGACACATACATAGTGAATCCACAATGTCTTAAAATTGTAAGTATTATTTTGGTAACACTTTATTTGAAGGGGGTGAATAAGACTGTCATGACACTGTCATAAACATGACATAACACCTGTCATGAACATCAATAAGTCTTCATGAATATTTATGACTGTTGTCATAAAGTGTCATTCGGTAAATCATGACACTTTTAATACAAAGTTGACATAATTCAAAATGTCATTGTTATGACAACTTGACATTAACCTCGCCAAAAATGTCTTCGTTATGACAACTTGTCATTAACCAAGAAATTATGATCTAACATTAATTTGTCATAATAGTAGTCATAATGATTTAATTATTACACTAGCAAAAGCTTTGACAAAACAATGATTAATATTTCCA
>NW_006800597.1:0-31419 GCF_000485575.1 Poecilia formosa | reverse complement strand
AAGATGTTGGTAATGAAACAAAATATTTGAATTACCTTGGGCATCTTGTGTAATTAATCTTTCCATGTAATTGTAGCCTAAAACAAAGTACTGTAGTGTAGTTAAATATGTAATGTACAAAGTATGAATAAAGACAAGACTTGAGTAATTAAATTTTTACTTTTTAGCAATAGCAGTAAATCAAAAATAAAAATTAAGTGTAATTTAAATACATTACTTACATATTAGTAGTATATTTAAAATATATTAAAAGTCTATTTTTAATATAATTCTATGACATAATTAGTACACTCAATATAAAAAATGAAGCTGTTGAATATTACATTTAAAAGTATACTTTAAGTATGCTAAGTACAAAATTTGTTGTTCCAAAATAGTACAGTTTAAGTTCATCAGTCAAAGTATGTTAAAATTTAGTATACTAAAGCATACTTTTGTTTTACTTGGGTACATACTCAGCATAGAGGACATAGGTGGGGACTGTCCCCTTCAGGCCAGAGTTGGTGGGGACATGTCCACCAGTCCTTCAGGAAGTTACGCCTATGCATTTATCATTGCTTCTCACCATGGGTGTCCCTGTGTTTGTAGGAAAACAGCCTGCAGCCATGTCTTCTTTTACTTCATCTCTTCTTTTTCAGGATATAGAGTTAGCCACATCCAGTGAGGAGGCTGGCTGGTAGAACTGCAATTAAAGAAAATGTAATTTCATTTCTGTTGTATTAGATTTGGTGGAACTGTAATCCTAGAACAATCTTCATCACTTAGAGGATTTCAGGTCATTTTCAGTTACTGGTACAAAATTAGAGTCTTGTGAAGGATCACAGTTGTTCGTTTTGCAGGAAAACATGCATGTGACAGCTCAATGTGTCCAGACTGCAGGGGGCTCATTGTACGGCAGATGATGGTCTCTGTGGAAAAGTGTCCATTCATCCTTGACCGATACAACAATCCATCATGTGGTTTATCAGAGCTGACTCCAAATGGCAGCTCTGTGAGAGTCCTGCAGCTGTCTGTCTATTATGTAAAGAAACTGCCATCAGCTGTGAAAGTGGATCTGGACTCCTAAAGGAACTCAGGAGATCCTGACCTTTAAAACTGCCAAACGCTGGAGAACAGATGAACTGCTGCTCCAAACTCAGAGAAGACGTCCCGCCCCAATCTGTCACTGGCGATTGGTGTCCACTCATCTCTGAAGGGATGAAAACATGCCTACACTATAAATATGCATATTTGTAAGATAATTTAACTTTAAATGCAACAAAAGTATAATGAATTGGTCAAGGTTACATTGGCAGCACTAGCAGCATTGATATGTGTCTGGACAGGACCTGGTACCAATATTTTCAAGCAATATGGGGGAAATAATGAAACAAATCAAGTTATCTTATTGCTCTCTCAAATGCAGAACCTTGTTTTTTTTATTCAGACATCCAGTCAATGGTATTTTATGTTGTTTATAGTGTTTTTTTTAAGCAGCGTGGCCTACAGCAAAAAAAGAGAAAAGTTTAATTTAGGACTACAGAGTTAACCTGTTGTCAGCAGTCTGGCAGTAATATTATAAAATGGACATTTTTCTGTTTAGTGAATCGTCAGTAAATTCCAGTGAATGACAGGAATAGGTTTCACAGTGACTATTGAATATGATGCACTAAATTAAAACTCATTTAAAGGCGTAGCATGCAATATGTTTTTACACCTCTGTTAAAACTGTCACTGGGTCGTGACAGTATGTTATGAGACAGATAATCTGTGAAAACATCAATCTCCTCCACCTTCTGAAGAAATGCGCCGCTCCCATAGCAACTTACCGTTACAGGAGGATCTGTCGTCATCGGTGGCCAGGCCAGTGAGCTTGAGCATTCACAACAGGGTCTGCTGACGGAAAAAAGCTGCAGCAGTAGCAGACAGCAGGGGGGACAAGCTGTGCCAAACGAGATTGTAACAGGCAGCACTAAGCCCCGCCTCCGGGCCCTGTTTGGTTATTTCTAATTAGCACTGGAAGAAGGCAGAGGAGCTCTTTTTTTTCCACAAATTATCTGTCTCACATCATACTTGTTCAGACATAGTGACAGCTTCAATATGTGAAAAAAAAATTCTATAAAAGTTGCGTACTGCAGCTTTAAGGGTTATTCAAAAGAACCCTGCCAGCATGCCTAGGTGGGCCCCATGTGGGGGAAAGGAGGGCTGATATATGGGTCCCATATGGGTTTGTCTGCGGGTTTCACGATGGCCCCACATGGGTTTGCCCATGTGTGCCACCACCATATAGGGCCCATGTAGGCCCACCTAGGCATGCTGGCAGGGAAGTAACAGTGTTACTTTTAGTAAATCAATAAAACCTGCTCAAAGTCTGCTGTCGCTATCGCAAATATTGGCTTTAATATCTTCATTTATTTTGGGTTAATATTATTATTTCCTGTTAACACTTCTTCTTCTGCTGTTACTGCTGTGCATCAGTGGCTTGTGTGAGTGATTCATGACGGCACACCAGCCTGGATACCAATGGACGACTGCTTTTTCCAGCAATACATTTTTTATTATGTTATAAATAAACAAATAAGTGTCTTTATTTACAGAATGTGTCTAGATTACAAAGTCACATCTCTCAAAACAAATAAGTTACTGTATTTATAGCTTGTGAAAGCTTCATACTAAAACCCAGAAATAAAATGTCAACAGAAGGCAACCTCTTAAAGACTAATGCAGCTGAGGGAAAAGAAAAACAAGAAGAAACGAGCACTTCTTGGTGGCTATGCTGTGGGAGAGCGTGTGTTTCAGAGAGATGCAATAATACCCGTTTCTTTCTGTGTGCATTCAATGTGGATCTTTGAGTCGGTGTTTAGCTGGAAGGTTCGCAGCTTGTTAAAGAGCAGAATCTAAAGCCCAGCAAGGAAAGCGTTTCGGAAAGCAGATTCAGATTCAGACAGTGCTGCTGCCACGTGCTCGTAGCAGCACTGCCTCCTAGTTACAGAAGATGGAACACGATTTTAAAAGTGAAAGCAATGAAAAAAGAGCAAACCCAAAGCACAGAGCTATGAAAAAAAAATGAATTGGTAATAAATTATTTTTCCAATTTATTTTCTAATTTTGAAAACATTACAAAAGAATTGTAAAGTAATTCAACATTAATGTCCTAATACCTCTGAATGAACCCCACTGTGCATATGTGAGCCTGACGGCTACAATGTGCGGGTAAAGAGCAGTAAGATGGATTTTAGCCGCCTGCAGCTGACACTCCGTCCTGCCTCTGGGGGCAAAAGTCAGAGGCCAACTCAAATAATGAAGTTGTCTAATTATTTCACAAATTCTGGCCCAAACCAAAACTTAGGATTAAAGCTGCTGAAGTCTAGTTTAGGTATTGTAGCTCAAAGGCTTGAATCGGTTGAAAGCATACAAGTTGTGTGTGCACTGACATGCATGCTGGGAAAGAAAAATGTTAAAACTAGGTAATAATGTTGGTCAATTTTAAAAAAAATTGATTTCATGCACAAATTTGATGATATTCACTTATTTTTAGCTTTATAAGCATTTCTACAAGTTTTTTTCATCTTTCTCTTTTTTTCCCCTTTTTTTCCATTTACCACATATAAAAGAAGCCAGCCATGAATGCTGCCCTACATCTCCCAGCTTGTTTATTTGTTCTGCTGCAAATACAATTTCTCTGTCTAAACAAGCATAAAATGCATAGTTTGAGTTTCTGTATCAGAGCGGATCTCTTCCCCCTACACACAGCTGACAGTCAGACGAAGATTAAAATCAAAATGTTAAACGACAAAAAACAGAGTTTGTGTTCCTAATTTGCAAACAATTGCTTTCTTGTGAGTATTTGGGATAAAATTGGGGAAATGGACACATCATGTATACGCACCTCATCATATCAGCATCATTTATGTTTTTTTTGCAGTAGAACATGGCCATTAGAAATGGATCCATGTTCTCATTGTGCCATTGTCCAGTGACCATAACAACTTTTTGGGCGCTCATTAAAGTGCAGCTCATTTTTAGTACATCACTGATTCCAACGGTTTTATTGGTTCTATTTTCTTTTGGGGAATCCAGTTCCCTCTGCAAGCATTTCTATTTTAGAGGTTTACTTATCTCTGTCAGAAGATGAAGCAAGTCCAATTGGAAGCTGATAAGAGGCACAGATCAGATATAAATATATTTTTTTATCTAATTCTAATCTGAGGAATGCAATCAAAGTTACAGTAAAAAAAAAAAAATCAACACAGAGATTAGGATGGGGTTTTTTTTTTTCCAGATGAAGATCAGCAATGATGAATAAATTTCCAGGGGGGAAATGCCTGTTTAAAAATAGTAGGAAAGTGAAATTCACACTGCACTTTTTTTTTTTTACAGTAAACCTTATGACTGATGAAATGGATTTATATATATATATATATATATATATATATAAAATCATATATCCAAATGTAACTCTAGAGTCTGTTGTATATATAAAATGAGTTTTAGTTCAGTGAAGTTTTCCCTTAGCTTTAGCTTCAGTGTGTTTTAGTTAACTCATGTTCATTCAGTGATTTTTTTTTTAATTGTGTGGGACTTTTGCATTTCTTCCTTTATTTTTCTTTCTTTTACTTGCCATGATGTGAAAACTGCTTATTAATAAAAATGTTATTACAGCACCTGGACAATAATTCACTGATGGAACTTGATTACGCTGATAAACATTTTACTCTCTGTAATTTAGTCAAAATTAGTTTCAAATTTTCCAACGAATGGGCAAGAAAGTTGTTAAAGCAATTTAGTGATGTCTTGAAATCCTTTTACAATTTAACTGCTGTAAAATTGAACAGTGTCAGGAACTTGGGCTGTTTGAGTTTGTTTGTTATTTGTTCTTTCTATTAGTTCTGAATTGTTGCTATTTTCATTTCAGGTCTTTCTAGGTATATTTATTTCTTGTGTCTAGTCCTTTTCTTTGTTCCTCTAGTCGTATTTTTCATATCCAGTTATTTTATTCTTGTTTCCTGGTATGCTGTCTCTTGCCACCTGTGTCACTTCTCTCTGTCCTCAGCCTGCCTTTGTTCAGCATTCAACCTCCCAGTACTTAAGCACCTCATTCTCAGTCACTCCTTGCTCCTGTCTCTTCCTCTTATTCCCGGCATTCTCCCCATGTCTCCTGGCTGACTTTTTGTTATGGATTGATTTTGTTTGACTCTGGCTTCATGTGTTTTTTGTAAGTTTGCTTTTCTCATATATTTTTTTTTTCATAAAATTTTCAAAATCACCTGCTGCCTCTAACTTTAAGCATTTGGGTCCAACGTGGATGGCCTTAGACTAATGTTTTCTTATATTTTCATTCAAGTTCATGCGTCCGACTCATTGAACTCCCATTTGCAATCAGTCATAGTGAATGAAATTACACGAGATGCAATTCAGCCGTCCTACTGGGACTTTGCTGCCGTTTTCTCATGTTCTTGTTGTAACTGTTAAACAGTCAGGAGACGAGCACACAAGCGAGCGTTTTTGTATATATAGATCAGTGTAGCGCAAACAGTCATCAATAACTGAGGAGAATATGGGGAAACATGCATAATTACAAAAGCTGATGTTTATCATACATTAATGAAGATGTTCACAGATGCTGCCAGACAGAGCTGTCAAGTTTTGCTTGTAATCTGCTGTTTTTCTCCTGTTCTCCATATGCTTTGGGTTTGAGTGTCTCCATGGCAAATTGATTCATCTTACAACTGAATGTTGTGGGTTTTATTCCAGATTCCCACCACCACATGCCGACATGCCATTGGGGAAGGCACTTAACCCCAAATTGCCTGTGTAGTAGTGTGTGTGTGTGTGTGTGTCAGTGTAGGTGTCAAGAGTGCGGCCGGTAGAATGTGGCTCTGTTGTGAACGGGTTTTAGGTTGTCTATTTCACAGTTCTACATGTTAATTTTATAGAGTAGGCCTGCAAAACTAAATCCACTTTTTTTCTCAAGAAAATATTGAGGCCTTGCTTAAGCTTGGGTGGGATAATGTGTTGTATGGTTTGATAAAAGTAATCTTAATCTTAAGCCCTCATAAAGTTGACGCTGCATATTACAAAAAGAACAACCTCCAACTACGTCACCAAGTCATCTGAGGCAACAGGACAGATGTTGGAAGTGAGGGACAGGAGTATTGAACAGAGCAACTGAAATTGTTTTCCAAAGTTGTTTTGGCTAATTTATTCAGGGCACATGAAATGTATTCAAGATCATATGAGTTTTGTTTTATTAATTTTTACATTTTGTTCCAGGCCAGTGGTCCAGTGAAGCTCAGATGAGGAATGAAAGGGACAACACAGCAGAACAGCCAGAGGCGTCAACCCATTCAGCAGTGGAGGAGGAAAACTCCCCACCTGTGATTACTGCCAAATATAAGAAGACCTCTATACAAGCCACCAACGCCAACGTGTGTTTTAATCCTGCCTGAGGACATTAAGGAGACTCAGACGGTTCGCAGTCGAATGTACAGTCTCTGAAACAAGTGGCTGAGGTTTTACCTGAGCTTCTGTTTTCCTCCGCTGGACTCTCTCCAGGCACTGATGGTATTAAACTTTGATTCATAGCTACAAGCTCACTTTGGTATGCAGCTATGTCTTACAAAATTATATGAGATTGACAGGTGACCTCATATTCATCTCACATTGTGAATGACATAATTTGAAAATGTTAATGGTAAAAAAAAATGTTGCATATATTTTGAACTATTTCACACGTTTCACACATGATGCATGTGTTTCAAATGTGTATACCATGTGATCCACGTGGGTTTCACATATTTTATGTTTCACATGTGTATCATATTTTATTGCTTTAAATTTTACTTTTTCTTTTTTTTTTTTTTACATGTGATGCACATTTTTTATATGTGTACCAGGGTGTACCCCGCCTCTTGTACAGGAAATGGATGGATGGATTTTCATAAGTCAGGACCACATAAAATCCTTGCGGTGCTATGGTTCTATTTAACCTCATATCAATATTAGGCATTTTTGGACAGATGTACAAATCTCAGTGTGCAAGGTGTTTGCCTGGAGTAAAAATATGTATATTTGAAAATGAGTTGATGCACAAAAGTCAGAAAGAAATACTTGTTGCTACACGTGAGAGATTTTAACAATAAATATTTTACTGCATGCCTGATGAGAGTTCCCTCGAGAAGGAGCTCGTTTAGATAAGTGAACAGAGGAAAGTGGATGCATCTGAAGATGAAAGATGAAGATAATAAGAAATAAAAAGTCTGCTCCTCTCAGACAATAAGAGGTTCCATCATCCTGAAATCTGGATGATTTGTTTGTTAATTCTGCCTGTTGCAGTCCTCTGGAAAGCTATATTACTCTTCTACGTTGTTTTTCATTTTGGAAGCTAATATACAACGCTCTGATTTGTAGCCCAAGTTCTGAAGCCTCACTGCTGTTTGTTTTATCCGACTGGTGATTATAAGTTGCAACACCTGGAGAGTGTCATCAGAACACGTCGTGACTTTGTCAAGAAATTTACACAAAATAAAAATACTCACTGTCAAATTTAGAAAATTAGATTACGTGTCATTCATAACAGTTTTGTACATTTTCTGCCCATGTTTCTTTTCTATAATGTGATTTGGTGGCAGGGTTTGTGTTTTGCTATTTGCGCTGCCATTTTCCCATAACCAGTTACTTATTCCCAGCATTTTCTCATGGTGCAGTAAGACTGATTGATGATAAGGTCTGATTGCATCCATCATGTCTGGCAAGGGAAGAGTGTCAATTCTCCCCCCTGAGCTGGTGATTGAACATGGTGGGGGAGCAAATGTAAAACCAGTCGAGATTCAGTGAAGCATAGCGAGATATTGCCACTCAAGTAGCTCTTTGCTACCTGACTGGCAATACCATGATTTACATTCAGAAAAGATACTTACCTGGGATGGGTATTTCCTTCCTGCCTTTTTTCCCTCTGGCTTTCTATTTGTTGTGTTTGTATTTACTTAAATTCAACAATTGCAATTTCAGTCTTTTTTTGTTTTGTTTTTTGTTTTTTTCATTCAAGTCAACTCAGTTGTGCAGGAATGTTTGGATTTTTTGTTCGAGAATAAAATTCCAAAAGATGTCTTTGTTTGAGATACCACCTGACCTGAACATTAAATAAAAACTAAAACTAAAATCGGTTCCTTTAGGCCATTGGAGAACACAAATGCAATCACATTCACTATGAATATCACTAAAAAGTTCATTTATTTCAGTAACTGCATCACTAAGCTATTTCAATTAGCATCACAGACTAATGTTTTCAATTCTTTATTTCAGTTAAATATGATGATTTTTCTGCTTAAAGTGAATGAAAACTATATGCGTTGGTTACTTATCAGCTTCTTCAGTTTAGTTTTTCACAAGGTATGTAGTTTTTAACATTTATTGTGGGGAAATGTGCAGCAGTATCGCTTACATTCATAGCCGTAACTTTCCCGTGGCGTATCACTGAAGTGTCGAGGCCAACGTCTGAAAAACACAGCGTCACCATTTACTAGAATATTTTTTTTTACAACCACTTACATTTTGTTATAGTCCCACAAAATCTAAATCTGTTTACTGAAACGCTGTTGTTGATGTGTTTTTGTGAGGAGGTGGGATTTTCCTGAAGGCGACTTGTTTTGCACTTACAGAACATCTTTAGAAAGCTTCAAATAGGAGTCATTGCGGTAAGATAGAGATAATTACACAATTAATCAATCGTATTGTTTTGCAGATTCACCACATAATGCAGACAGAGCAGATGGATTGCTTAATTTTCTACAGCGAGAGAATTCTGAAATCCATTGGAGAACTTCAAATGTTTGTTTTAAGACACCATCAGTTGACTTACGACCGCAAAGGACTGATCAATAGGTGATTTAGCTACGGGGAATATGAAAAAGAGACATCGGCTTTAATTATGTTCTTCATGCACCGTTTGTTACCAACATTATCTGTGAGGTGCAAACATAAAACGAGCCTCCCTTTTAAACGTGTTATTTCAAAAGAAACAACAGACAATAGAGGAATGGTGGTTACGTAACACCAGCAATGAGCAATAAAAGATGAAACTTAAGTTAAAATGTGATCCGTACTTCCCTGTCTCCAAAAATTGTTCGGACACGGGTCTTAAAAGAAACGATCAGAGCTCAATTTGTCCCGACTTACTGCATTGCTTACCCCAGTTTAGTATGTGATGAACGTCCTACACTGTAATCACTCTGTCTGCCTCCTATGATCAGGCTGCCTCCCTTAAATGTTCCACCCTATTTTTTTTTTTTTTTTACCTCAATTTCAAATCTTCTCTCTTCTGATTGGATGCCCACATGTGCTGCAGTCCAGATGTACCTGGAAAGAGGTAAGACTTCCTCCTCCTCCTCCTCCTCACATTTTGAATATGCAGCAAGCACTGTGATGGTTAAAAGAGCAGAGAGGCCTGCTCATTTTGTAAAGTGTTTGAGGTTGAATAGCATGATAAACTAATGCTTTAGCGCACGACATGATAAAACAGATCAAATATGTTTATTTGATCTTTTGGCATTTCATCATGACTATTTCTAATCTGATGACTTACACATTCTTGACATAGACTGAGAATCAAATTTGTTTTGTCAGCTTGACTGAAATGATATAAATAGTGATTATATAACATATAAGCCTATAATATAACACTATAAGCCTGAGTTAGATTTAGTTCCTTGACTTTCATCTTACCATTACAAAAACATGTTTATAAAGACCTTTTCGAAGGTTAGAAATTATCTTACTTTTTTTTCAACTAGCAGTAAATGGATTTGGAGTTGATAAAAAAAAGTTTTTTTTTTGTCATCCCCCTTTATTATCCAGCTAGTTTTATCTAGTAATAAATCATGTAAGAATCTCTGCACCACTGATTATCATGAGAGAAGTTTCCAAGGACTAAATTATAATACTTGTAAGAAAAGTAGCACATATTTTAATATTTTATTATTCAAACACAAAGTTGGCGCCATAAATCACGGTGTGGTCCAAACACGGGTGCAAATCACTGAGCATAGTTTAAAAGTAAACTGACGGTTCAGTTATTCAAAAGTCCCTTTAAGGTAGATTATGCATAACTAATATGCAACTATGGTTAAAAATAATGACACGATGGCGTGACAGAACACCGTGCTGCAGGACAAACTTTCTAATGCCGAAAAATACTAGTGAAAAGCAAAGTGGCACTAAAAATTATTTTCAGAATATACATTCTTGATATAGATTATTGTCACATATTTAAAAATTGTGAAATCTTCAAAATTGCATGCAAAAATATATGATCTTAACAGTTAGTGAGTGCATTCAGGGACGAAACTTGAACTGCAGGTAAATGAAACGCGTGTTAAAGAAATAAATACATATTTGCGATGCCTGCAGCTGTTGATGTTGCCATTTTATATGACAGCCAACGGTAGTTTTGCAGCTGCCTGGGTAGAAACACAGCACTGAAAGTATTTTTGTTCAATGAAGGAAAAAAAAACATCTATCTTTATTCAAGACGACAGATTGACGCCATACCCACACTTGCGTTGGTATTTTTAGAAATGTAACTTTTCTACCTGCTTTGTTTTTTGCTCTGCAAACTAGAGAACTCCTTCCTCTGTGACAATGTTACTGGAGCCGGTGCCTCTGGAGGTGCAGGCAGGGCGAGTAGGTGGCTTGAGACATTCACTCTGTTGCCTTCATGGACAGCTTACAACACTAGAAAGGAAAGGTAAGACGAACCCAATCTCATCAGCTTCCCAGGTGTTGGAACAGAGCTGCGCCTCCCTCACTCACCAGGAATCTGATAGGACCGCAGGGAGTTCGGGCCTGTGGGCGTCTGAGCCGGCAGTCAGACGCAGGCGAGCTGCTGAACCTCGCCGCTTAGAAAAAGCAAACCAGAGACTGTTTTCAAAAATCTAGTTGCAAAATCTTCAAATGGGCTTATTAATAACAACAATAAACAAATACTTTCCGGTCTCGCTTTTTTTTTTTTTTTTGTTATGTATTTTGGAAGTGATAATGAAAAATGAACAACTCAACATTTACAAACAAATAAATATTTCTGTAGTTTAAAAAAGCCAATATGGCTTTTTGATTTTTATTTGAATAAAAGCAACAAGACTCATGAGGCTTATTAGTGTTTTGATCCGCTGATGAGCAAGATTTTGCATAGCAGCAACTGCAGAAAGCTTGACTGTTTTCTTTACCAAAAAATTTTTTTTTTTTTTTTAAATAACCCATAAGTTCCTATTTCATTTCCTATGAGCTTTACAAAAATGAAACTGTTATCAGCCCACTTTGAGTTCTTGTTCTTGGAATTGATTTGTAGGAATATAACACTCAAATATATATAAAAAAATTAACACAGTTGTGTGTATTTGAAATGGCTACATTGTAAAAAAAAAAAAAAAAAAAAAAGTCTTGCTGGCGAATGCCTTAGGAAGAAAGTCTGGAAAGCCATTGATCCAACAATGCAACTTGTTTCTTGGCAGTGAAATTTGGTTTTTCATCTTGCTCCAAATAAGTCTAAATAAGGAAATAGAACTACCACATTTTCATACCATCAGCTGGAGAGCAACATAAATTCTTTGGTGTCACCAACATTTTAGGATGATCAACTATTAATTTATTACCCTCAAAGCAAACGACAAAAAAAAAAAAAAAAAAAGCATTGGGTTGCAGTGCAGCGTGCTGTCTGTGCAATGAGAAATAAAAATTTTAATTATATCAAAAAACACATCGATATGAAACTGAGAAATAAGCCACCTCAACAGACTCACAGTCGGTGCTACTATTTGACTGGTTTACACTTTACCAAAATGTTTTTTACATCAGAAAGTTGTTAGAGAGATACACATAGCCTTTTTTGTGAATTTTGAATTTAGTCAATGAGTCGTCACGCCAACAGATCTTCTTATCTCAAAGCATGGCTTTAAAAGAATAAACCTAAATGTGATGCCTAATACTTTAATGTTGACTAAACACTGTATGCTGGCAGCTGTGACAGCTACTTGTTTCATTTAAAGAAATGAAAGGAGCCTCAAATTTGACTCAGCAGATGATCGTCTGCAGCTCCTTCTCTGTCCCCGTGTTGGAGGTGTGAAGGGCTCTGGGTTGAAACTGATCAGTTTAAATTTAGGGAAATCATTCAAAGTCTTGCATTTTAGTCATTTCTGCTCAAACTTAATGAAACACTACTCAAGTACTACTCATACTAGGACTCACCATGGCTTTGTCAGTCAAAAATGTAAACATTTATTCACTACAGCTGCAGAATGTACGGTAACTTTTATTAAAAATAACAGTTTTTTACATATAGTTTAAAATGGTCACCACATTCTGACAGTGTAGAGACAGATATTTAATGGTATGTGATTTCTAGGCACATAAGGCCATTTTATAGCACTATCAAGTAATGCTCACCTCAGTTGCAAAGAAAAATGCTATCCCTATCAAATATATGTTCAATTTTACTTTGTTGGAATTGGGCCTCTGCCTCTTTAGAAATCCAGGGCTCCTGGCATCGATTCCCCCTCTCTCAACTCCACTACAGCCAGTTCACCACAGCAGAGCCTGCTGTGAATGCTAAGGCTGGTTAGCATGGATAAGCAGTGACTTGTTTTGGTAACACTTTACTTGACGGGGTGTACTGACATGACACTGTCATAAACATGACATAATACCTGTTATGAACATGAAGGAGTCTTTATGAATGTTTATGACTGTTATGAAGTCTCAGTCTGTAATGACACTTTTAATGCAAAGTTGCTCTAAAAGTCCATTGAAAGTCCATTAAACGTGCCAGCTTTGCATTT
Source organism: Poecilia formosa (assembly GCF_000485575.1). Classification (NCBI taxonomy): domain Eukaryota; kingdom Metazoa; phylum Chordata; class Actinopteri; order Cyprinodontiformes; family Poeciliidae; genus Poecilia; species Poecilia formosa. Next base: position 18,610 of record NW_006800597.1, on the reverse strand, counting down.
AAGTGTCATTATTTACATAATGATACAAAGTCGGCACTTCTAATGGACTTTTAATGCAACTTTTAGAGCAACTTTGCATTTAAGTGTCATTATTTACAGAATGAGACTTCATGGCAACAATCGTAGACATTCATAAAGACTCCTTCATGTTTATGACAGTGTAATGTCAGTCTTATGCACACCCTGTCATATAAACTGTTACCCTTGTGGGTTTTTTTCGCCATTAGCACATTGAGCAGCGAGTACCCATGTTTGATTGACAGCTCTAAGACCTTCCTCATGGCTGTGATTAGTTGTTTTTGACGCGGAGAAGAGCATTTCTGCAGACAGCAATAGATGGAGGAGCTCTATCTTTTTACAGATTATCTGTTTAGACTGTCAACGACATGGTGACAGTTTTAACAAATATAAAACATAAAAAAAAAAACACACATATTTTGTAAAAGTTACATACAGCAGCTTTAATTTAGAGTCGGTTAATGTCGTGCCCCTTGTTGCAATTTGCTTTAATATGTTTTAGTTTTGTTCATTACTGCCTCTTTTTGTTTGGCAGGACTGTTTTGACATCATGCCAAAGATACCTTCAGTAACCATCAAACCTTCTCCCCAATGTCGGCATCTTTTTGGGATCCCAGTTTATTACAAACTGTTCGCTGCTAGTCATTTAGATGTTTTGGTATTTACTTCGCTGCGGGCAACAGACCATCTGCTTTTACGCTCCAGATCAACCAAAGTTCCCTCCAGCAGTCAGTGGCTCAATGACACCATGTCTCTTCTAAAGTTGGAGAAGATTATTCAGGAAAAGACAACTCTGATCAATCCTGTAACAAATGGTGACCTTCCTGACATTTTTTCACTCTCTTCTGCCTCTGTATGATGAATGATGCCCATTCGTGCTCCCCACCTTTTATCTGTTTCCTTTTGATGTTTTTTAATAATCATGTTTATTTTTTTCCTCTTTAGATATAGATATATATATGTATTTCTCCTTTCTTTAAATTAATGTAGAAAAGAGTTGTTTAATTCAACTTAACCATGCCTCTCACATCATGCTATTTTGTCTCATTGCGTAAAAGTTACTTTCAGTTGGCTGTGCGTATTAATTAAAACCATTCTTAGTTTTTTTGTGAACTGAAAATTGAAAATGATTTTTATCTTTTTAAATCCCTCGAGGTTGACAGCCTCTCTTCTTCATGGGAGTTCTGGCCAAAAGGCAGCAACAAAAACAACACAGATAATCAGTACTAATAATTAAAAAAATGTGTGTGATTGTTTGACATAGTTATTTTATTTTGAATCAGATTTCCTGTATTTTAATAAAGTTATCAGGAACAATAAATAACTGCTTGGTGTAAGCAAAGGAATTCAGGGTTTCTTGAGTTATGTGGTCGAATCGTGGTTGTTGTTCTCTTAGCTGTACAAATATAAGACCACTAAAACGTCTTTGACATATTGGACTGAAAAAACATAAACATAATCAGAAAGTCCAAATGTGTTTACCTGTCAGCCTGACCGGCACACATGGTGGCAACACAAGACTGTAGCTGTGATACTGTGTCAAACTAACACTGTAGCTCAAAATAAGGTGGCTGTGTGCGTAAACAGCCAGTGTGCTTTAAGCACTGACCAGAAGGTGGATGGCTGCAACATTATAAAAAGAGTTCAGTGGACGAGGACATTTAAACGTAAGAAACCACCGATTTGCTTAGTGAAGTGTGCATGTAGGCCGACCGGAGAACGCCTGGCGTTGTAGCGTAGCTACAGCCAAGCGTGGTCCCATTTCTGCCTTTAATGCATACGGTTTGCAGCATTTATGTCCTCAAAGATCTGAGGCTTAGTGACTAAATGCTTTCTGGTGCTGGTTTTTTCCCTCCCCAGGCTCCCAGAATCCAAATCATTCGAAACCTCTTCCGCATACAGATGAACTCTGTTGAGAGCTGGCAGAGGGCTGTGGAGAAATCTCTGCAGAATCTGGGTCTCTCAGGTCCTCCACCATTTCTTCACACTCTTAAGTGATAACAGCAACAGACAATGTTCATGCCTCATTTCATTTCATTATCGTGTCCCGTCCGCCTCATCGCCTCGGTTCCTGGACCAGTCTTTTATCTCAGCATGTAAGTAATCACTCATGGACAGCAAACATAATAGAAGAGGGGGAAGATTGCCTAATCAAAGGTTTGCGAAACCAATTTAATGCTTTAGAAAGAGAACTCCAAAGAAGAAGCACCCACTAACTTTGCATAATACTGCGCAGGAGGCTGCGATTTTCAGCAAGGCTACATGCTTATAATTAGAATGCTTTAGCATGCGTTCAACGCCAGCAGCATTCTGAGAGCTATTTGTGGATGCATAATAAAAAAATAAAAAAAAAACACACAACTGAAGCTTCTGTGTGATTTACAGTCAAAGTTCCTCATCGTTTCGTATCAAATGGTGATTTTAATCAATGCACGAAAAGTTCCTTCTATGAAGGGAGGAGGATAATCTATCGGTGGGGACTGTGACCTGTGAAGGTCATCCTTTTCTCATCCTCTCATATTTCTTCATTTGGTGTATTATCTGAGTGATCACCTGGTCTGATGGACCAAAGGAAGATAAATGGTACACAGGTTAGATTTACAGTCATCTGAAAATGCAACGCCATCTCATGGAATCAGACTCCCTCAACATTTCAGAGGAAGGGAACATTTTAAAGTGTTTCCAAAGCAACCTCATCTTAGAGTAGAGCCCATAAACCAGCCCAAAACAAATCAGAATTTGGGTGAAAATACATTATTATGCTGTGCAGCAAAAATAAGACACGTAAAAAGCGTGAGGGTGGGACTGAGGACTAAACCTTGTGCAACCCAGTCGACTTTGTAAAACCTGGGCAATGCTAGGTTTTAAAAGCTGTAATGTGAAATTCAGTTGCATGACATGAGTCATAACGTGCGTTAATGAAGCAATGTCCCTGGTGATCTATGGAAAACTAGACCACCAGCTAAATATTGGTGTGTTTTACCCAGGAAGTAGGTGTGCATAGGATTGTGCTGCACATATAAGTGGGTCTACTCTGCATACCTCTATTAGGCCTCTAGGATAAGTAGAAAATTAACAATGTTAAATATGTGCAGCTGAATTTAAGCATTTCTTCAAACTATATTTTTCCATTTTGGATTGTGCATTGTCCTCTACAACAGGAATATAATCTAGGTTCTGGTTTGAACAACTCAGAAATCCATTTCTATAACACGGAGTAAGTAGTAATATCTTTCATTCCCAAGATGCAGAAAGTCTTCTTAGTGTTGTGTACAGCAATTTTTCACAATAATGCAAAGATTAGGAGAAAATAAAGAAATTAAAAGAATAACATGGATTCAGTCACATACTAGTATCTGAAAAGAAATGAAGGGAATGATTTAGTTTCACCCTCCTCCAACTCTAATATAATGAATCCAAAACTTGTCCTCGTACATCGCTCTACACACATTCAAACCTACATTCATAATTGTGTCGAAATTTGCACAATAATTACAAATGATAATATCATCCTGAAAGCAGCGTCCCTAGCTTTCAGCAGAGCTCTCTCCTCAGCCGTCAGTGAGGGTTTCTGGTTCGGGTAACAGGTCACTGTCTTGGTGTCATCAGCACACCTAGAGATGAAGCCTAGAGCAGAGGAGGTGATTTCCTCCAGGTCCGCCTGCCAATCTGTGCACTGACAACAGTCCTGGAGCACAGAGGCTGCATCCCTCGGCCACACAGTAACTTTCTTCTTCATTGGCTCGTCAGCGGATGATATGTTGGTGGCGCCAGCAGGATGGAGATGTGGCTGGAGAGGCCAAGATGCGGTGCACGCACCGTGAATGCTGATGTACACTAGTCCAGAGTGTTTTCTCGCCGTGTGGGACAGGTGATGTGCTGGTAAAAACTGGGAGAGTGTTAGTCAGTTTCAGGTGATTAAAGTCCCCCGCAACCACGTAAAACGCCTCTGGGTGCTAATGGTGTCATACAGTTAGCTCACTGCAGGCATATGCTAACATTTGCGTTGTATGATAGCATGTATGATATGCTATGTTCCATTATATTGGAGGATTAGTGAGGGACATATGATAAATAAAGAATTGTCAGTTCATACTATTTAAAGTGATAATGAATCTTCCTATAACTTGACAGAAATCCCCACAAATCCTTAAGTGGCCTTTTAATTGCCAGATTGCTGACAGAATTTTTTTTTTTTTAGAAAGGCAAAGGGCCCTTCAAAATGAGCAACAGAAGTGAAAAAAGTCACAGACGTTAGCTTCTCAATATACCTAAATAAGTTCACTAAAAATGTCTGTATCCACACAAAATGGACGTCCCTCCTCAATGAATGATTCATTAATCTAAATTTTATTGTGTTCCTGTTTTTCTTGGAGATTAAAGGCAGGCTTGTACAAATATGGCAGAAAGTAAATAGCTTTTACTCATATGTTCGTTTATTTCACTAAGATTTATTCAACCTGTGTGCTTTCTACTTGCCATTGTTCCTGTAAAAAGCAGCATTAGTCATCAGTTTTATTAATTTGATATCATATTTTCACAGCATACCGACATGTTTGCCATCTTAACGTTTCTTTCGTCTTAGAAAAAAAACAAAAAAAAACAAAAACAGAAGGAAATTCTTTTGAACATTGCTGTGAAACTGATCTGGCATCCAGTGAAAAGCAAGTGAAGAGGTCACTGATGAGAGCGGACATCCTGTCCCCTCCACTCCTCTCTGAGTCCTGAACTAACAGTCATCACTGCAGCCTTTGTTCACCTTGTTGTTTACTTTTTGTTGATATTTTTTTCTTCTTTTTATGAGTCACACTTATCAGCAGTAACTGCAAGTTTGCAAGCAACTCAGGTCAGCTGAGTCAATGATTATGATTCAGTGGCTGTGTGTTTGGAAGCGATCAAGAGAGCAAGATTATCGGCCTGCAGGATTGATGGGACTTATGAATTATTAGGTGGAAGGAAAAGTAATATCGAAAAACTGGGCACTGAAGACCTGCAGGAGAAATGACCAATGACTGCAGCGCTGTGGAATAAAACAGACATTCACATGATTTATAAGGTTTAGGGAAAACCCTGGAGAAAGACCAACGCTTATGTAATTAGGGCTGGCTAGTCAAGGCCAGCCTTTTCACAACAATTGGCCATTTTCACAGCAATGTTCAAAAGAATTTCCTTCTGCTATTCCCCCCCTCCCCCTCCTCAGTCAAGCAGAAAACTGCTCCGCTCCTGCTTCTTCGTCTAGCGAGGCCAGCTAAACTCTAGTAGGACAGTTAGATTCTCATTTGTAAAAGGCAGCAGTGACAAGTGAGTAAATGAAATTCATAAAGATGATTCACTGAGAGAGACCAGCAGGAGACGTCAAGTTTTGACTGAGGAATTGTTCTATTCAGTTCAAGTTGAACATAACAGCAAAGACCTTCTAGACTCAGAAGTTATGATTATTATAATTTAGATTTGGTGATATTCGTCTGTTATTAGTTATCTCAGTGAGCCAGACAGGTCATCCACACATAAACAGGATCTAAATTATGCATGACAATAGCAACAGGGAATTATTAGTGAACATGCTTACTGAAATGTATTTATTATGCAGATAAAAATATATATTTTCCTGATGACAGCTTCAGCATGTATGTTTTGACTTATTCTTCCACACTGTCTTTGAATCCCTTTGTTCTGAAGGCCTTGCTCTTTACTCGATTGGATTCAACTTGAGTGATAGATTGGTCTTCCTGACAGCTTTACTTTCTTTCTCAGCCAGTTGAATTTTCTGGTGTGTATTCCTGGGTACTTTACTGGCTGAAAAATCCACCATCCCTCCATCTTCACAGCCTGGGTTTCCCCCTCAAAACCTGTTAAGTCTGGCGGTCGGAGCACTCGGTCAGTCTGCCAGCAACCCACTGCGTTTAAAAAAAAAATATGTTTCAAGTTGACAGTTAATTTAATAATATGACTAGGTAATTTGTACATGATTAGAAGACATTGTTGACAACACTTAACCACACAGAGTCTATAAAAAGCAACAAAAAAAAAGCATAATTAATGTACATATATACATTTTCTGCACTGTCCTAGTTAAGTAAACAGCTGTTGGCTTGGTCTTAAAACAAGCTATGTATTGCTGCTCGCATTAAGAGCTGCACGTATGTGACTTTCATGAAGACATTTTTCTTTTTTACATATTTGTCAGCACTGCTGTCATGACAGCATGTTATGAGGGAGATCATTTATAAACAGACATGTCTCCTCCACCTCCTCCTCCCTGTGCTGCTTTTGCTGCCTGAAGAAACACACCTCTTCCGAGTCATCCCAACCAAAACCCACCAACTAGAGCCAGGAGGAATGCCTTAGCCCTGTCAATCAATGCTAACTGTGCTTGACGATGACTTACCATTACAGGAAAACCGTTAATTGTCATCGCTGGCCATGCTAGCTAGCCGGAGCATTCATGGCATTCTCTGCTAGCTGCAGCACAACAGAGAGAGCAAGTGTGGGAGGGGGAGAGAGATGAATAAAGCCACACCAGGTTATGATTGACAGCGCTAGCTCTGATAGCTGAGCACTAGGTCAGCTATCTAGCTAACTAGTTAGCACTGGGAGAAGGCAAATGAGCTCAGTTTTTTTTTTTCATATCATATTATAGCATATATAATATATTATGACATAATATGTTATGTTATAATATAATATATCATATTATGACATAGCTACATTATAACATAATATGTCTATGTTACGGTCATAGCATGGTCATAATATGAGACATGACTAGATCATGTCTCATATGTCATGACATGGTGACAGTTTGAACAAATGTAAAAAAAAAAAAAAAAGTATTACAAAAGTTTAGCTTTAAGCAGCTGTAAGGCATAAATGGACTAAGCAGCTGCTTCGGGCCCCCCAGACCTCCAGGGGCCCCCATAAATGGTTACATTTTAACTCAGACCAATGTTTCTCTGGCTGGTCTGTTTAAATACCAGGCTAGCAAGGTATCCCACAATTCACTGTGTCATCAGCAGCAGCAGCAACTAACTAAACCACTTGTTTGTCACACAAATTGTTTTAAAATGTTTCCGGTGGAAATTTGGATTCTAAACCTTCATATATGCAGCCAGTTCATCAAGAATGAATATTTCCTTTCAGAACCAGCTCTTGTTAGCTAGTTTTGGACATTTACATGAAACCATGAAAGAGTTGCATGTTCATTTGAATGACCATCTTGCTCTGTGTTAGGGTGCACGTTTGCATATGATGAAAACTCGCAGGGCCTGATGCATTTTCCATCCATGATAGTTCAGGGGGGAGAACAGAGGCTACATCCACCTCCAAGGGGGGCCAAAACTGTGATGTGGAGAACATGGTCATCTAGTGGAAGCCTGTGATAAAGTTTTCCGTGGTAAATGCAGAGACATTTGATCAATATAAAAATGGGAGGAAATGTAACCTCTGTGTTGGTCAGTTAGTCTTATTTCAGATCGGCTGGCTGTGGTGCTTCTGTGCACAGCTTTTTTTTTTTAGCACATCTGACTGACAGCAGTGGGAAGTAAAGGTAAAGAAGTAACAGATGAGCTGCATAGCAACTAAGCTAAAACATGAAAAATAACCTTTCTTGAGACCTTTTAGCATTACTTAACACGTTCTTGGAAGAAAATAAGTGCTGCAAGATTTTATGAGAGTGACATGAAGCGTGGATATGTTTACTACAGATTTGCAGAAAACATGGGTAACCTCCTCAGAAGCTGGAATCCGGAGAGGAACCGTGCAAATCTGTCATGTCGGCACCAGACTCAGACCCCTACTTAATATCCACAACCACAGCTGAATTTATTATTTATAGAGGGCCCTTCTTCTTGGATCATTCACACTGTCTTAGTGTGTTTGAGGAGAGCTTCCACAAACATACCCTGATTTATTTTGTCCTAATTTTCTTTTTTTGTTGTTGTTTAAAAACAGAAATGTGCCTGAATTAAAACTTCTACAAGAGCAAGAGGCACAAAGCAAGGGAGATCTCCATCACTTTTCTGGATTAAAAACTGTCAACAAAATAGTTGCAAGTCTGCAAAAGCTATGTCTGCATTTTCTGCTGCTAAATTATTAACCTCCAGTTCACTGAAGTTTTTTATTGTCTGTTTTTTTTCCCTGACTGACCCCTCTCCAAAAGGTCTGACATTGTCTCAGAGGCGATTCCTTTCAGTTGCTTGGTGAGAACCTTCTGGCCGCAGACGGAGCAGAGGCAGAGCACACAGCAGAAGGGCCACCAAACGTGTTCTTTTAACTTATCGGGAGAAGTGCCAGCGTTGTGTGGGTGTGATTAGGTTTGCAGCCTTGCCAGCATGACTGCTTCAAATTCTCTGATGACCAAATCATTTTGTGGCCTGTGGACCACTTGCTATGAATGAGCTACGGTTAAGTCTGGAACCAGGCGCACCCCAAGCAGATTGAAGTGAAGTCAATTAAGTTTGATTCAAAAAATGCTTCGATTCCAAAGGGAAATTAAATAAATAACTGTAAACTTTGATTTTTATCACCATGTTTCTTCTCACTAAATCATTTTCAACAGTCTATTTTTAAATCAAATTAAAACACAGACTAATCTTTTTTTTTTTAATTATTATTATCTTCATATTTGATCCCCCATATAGAGAGCTGCTTGTCTAATTTCCAACCAGAAAAGAATTTCTCAACTGCATGATACTTAGAATCTCAATCAGCCAAGGTCAATCACTTTCCAAATAATGTCATTCAATAATCTTAAAAACATTTCCTAATACAACCAGGTTCACTGGGTTTTGTTCACTGCATGATAAAGACTGTGGGATAAAAAAACTGATAAATAAAATAAACACGTGAACAAAAGGGAGACATAAAAAGCCAAGAAACCAGCAGCTGTGGTCGTAGTTTGGAAGTAGAAAGTCAGAGGCCTCTGAAAAAACCTGACTGAAGATGCTTTGCCTTCACAAGACATTCTCATGAAGAGGATGGTCAGGGTTGTCCATAATTTCCTTGATCCTATGAAGAATCCTTCTTTGCATCATCGTCTCCAAAGGTTCCACAGTCGCCCCCAGAACAGAACCAGCAAAGGCTCAATCAGGCTGCCGAGCCTTTTTCCAAATGGACACACCTCAGAAGTTACTCATTCTCTCACTTCTTTCCTCTCTTTCCAAGAGAGTCCAGAATCTCCAGCTGACTCCAACCAAGCTCTCTGCATGACCCAGTTTCGGGTTATTTCTTGTCAATGTTATGAATTAGACAGTTTTAATAAAGACTGTGAGATGATTTTCAAAAACATTCCAATTATCCAATTTTATTAGCCTACTACGAAATGCCAAACCCTCGTGGCTAAGTTCGCTGGAAGTTATGGGGATCAACAAGACGTATTTGTCGGGCACCATGAATGGTTATATTCACGATCTTTTAACTTATTCCAAACGGTGGATGCAAAATATTTTACTGGGATCCAGAGCAGAGAGACACTTCTACCCTGGGGATATGTTACTAAACAGCCATGGCAAATCGCTGAATGCAGCATGACACAAAGTGATGAATACAAATCTGGAAATATGTGTATCTGTTGTCCCATATGTATAGGTTGGCTCTTCTGTCTGGCAGCATTCAGTATTCCCTTGCAGTCATGCTGGAGTGGCATTACACTAAGAGAGATGTGGGTCACACTTTTATCCCAGTCCAGCACTGAAAGGTGCTGTGCTCGCTCCACCTGCACCCTGAGAGCTGACTGACACTGCTATAGGTTATTTTCTGTTCCTATTTACTGTTTTTGTAGTTATTTTACATATTTTTTTTAAGATTTCACATTGTCAAAATATTAATTTGCATGCATTCAATGTTATGTTCTAATGTTCTGTAAGCTTCATAGTACTATGTCCGTTGTTCGTGAATAAATTGAGGTTTCTATAAAACAACGATATTAATGATAATACAAATTGGGGCTAGTTTGTTTTTTCCTTTAGTGATAGTTCAGAATTTTTGAAGAAGGATTTTTAGAAGTTATTTTTTACTAATAGGCTATTTAGACGTTGTAAAGTGGAAACCTACAGAGCACTGGAGGGCTAACAGCTACTGAGAGAGGCCTATTGGCCTATTGTAGCATCTTAACACACTGTTTCTCATCACTGGTGCTCAGGAACCACTGCCCTGCATGTGTTAGCTGTGTCTCTGCTCTGGCACATTCAAATGATAGCATTAGCTCCTGTGTGCCATCAAGTGCTGCAAAAGCCTGTTAATCATCAGTTCATTCATGTCAGGTATATAGCAGAAGGGAAGCACCTAATGAATGCAGGGCAGGGGTCCCTGAGGACCAGGATTGAGAAACGCTGCGTTAACCTAAACTGAGGATGAATCTGGTAAACAGCACTATATTAGAAGATATTGATCCTTTGCACTTCATCTGCCTGATGTAATGGTGCAGGAATATGGTCCTGTTTTAGTTGACCATACTTATTTCAAACTAAAGAGTCTGGATTTGTTTTTGTATTTATGTGAGGTGTGCAAGTGTGAGGTCTTACCTTTCAGAGGATCTCTGACAGAGATGCGGCGCTCCTGTCTCTGCCTTCATAGCTTTTGGCAACCAGCCGATGTTTGGTGACGTTGTTAATGAGTTGTTGGGTGGTGGGTCAGCGCCTGATGACATCAGTGAAGCTTTCTCTGGTTTCCTGGTCACCAGGCCTCAGCCTTGACACCTCACGCCTGGATTCATTATCCACAGATATCTAGCAAAGCTCCACAAACACTCTGCCTGCATTCTTTCCATCAACCTCTGAAATCAACAAACCTCATGAGAACCATCCAGCCACCCACACCAAACTTACCGTGTCCTCCAGGAGCCAAACATCCTCATCTTAGCAGACCCACTCCACCCAACAGGAAGAAAAATAAACTCAGACCTGCAAACACACCATCTTTCTCTGTGATGCTTACATCATTAACTTTTCACTTTCCATCCAGACACTGCTGCTGTGCTGGAGCTCTGCACCAGAGCCCATTTCTTGTTCCTTTTGTAAATAAATCTATGAAGTTGCAGCATGTAACGTATTTATTAAAACCGTCACTATGTTGTGACAGCATAACATCAGATAAATAATCGATGAAAAAAAAATCTACTCTCCCAGTCAGAAAGCGTTGTCAATCATGCTCATGTAAGCATTGTTAAAGGTGGAGAAACAACTTACTGTTGTTACCAGAAAACTGTGTATTCACCATTGTCTGTGGCTATGCTAACTAGCCTGAGCATTCACAGCAGGACCCATTGTGGGGAAGGAGCATAACAGAGAGAAAGGGTAAGGGTGTGAGCAGCATGTAAATGATGGTGCTTGACAGCACTCAGACCCTCCTTCTGGCTCTTATTGGTTGTTTCTGATTGGCAGCTGTGTATTTCTGCAGATTGATTTTTTTCACAGATTATGTGTCTCATACTGTCACAACATGGTGACACTTTTAAAAAAGCATATTGCTTACCCAAGATGGTAGCACTTTATTTGAAGGGGTGTACATAAGACCGACATGACACTGTCGTAGACATGACAGGTGTTATGCTGAAGGATTCTTTATGTTTTTGATTGTTGTCATGAAGTGTCATTTGGTAAATAATGATATTACCAATGCAAAGTTGTGCTATAAAGTGCATTAAAAGTTAATTTAAAGTGCGAACTTTGCAATAAACGTGTCATTATTTATTGAATATTTCATGACAACAGTCATAAACATTCATGAAGATTCCCTTCATGTTCACGACAGGCGTTATGTCATGTTTATGACAGTGTCATGTCAGTCTTACGCACATCCCAAACAGCTTAAACGGCGCAGCCCGAAGTCCAGCGGACATCGGAGATGATATGTGGAAACAACATTAATGTTTATTCAACATTTAGTGCAAAGAGTATAGAAATGACAAGGAGAGGAGTTGGAGCCAAATTGCAAATTGATGAACCCGGTAAGTTTTCAGCTGTTCTTCGTAACGTGACATAAATAGGTTACAATGATTTTTATTCAGTCAAGACTTTACGCTGACTCTAGCCACATTGCATTGCAGGTAAATTCTAGTAAAGCATTGATTAATGCCTGGTTTTGTAGCCATTATTTTGTGCCCTTTGTTGGACACCAAACGGCCCGATCGAACCCGTTATACGTAGGATTTCTGTTGAGCACTGGCAAGGCATGGTTCTGGGTGTGCTGTAGGGCAGACAGGTGGGGCAGAGTTCAGCATCAGCGCCAGGTCAGTCCGCTACAAACTGCTGTGGGGCTTCATTAACCAGACTCACTCTCTTTATCTGTAGCAGTGTCTGAGGGTCCTGGTTGCCCCGACAGACAGCCCACAGGCAGCCACTGTGCAACCAGAAAGAACGCTGGCTGCTTACCAGCTGCAGCTCATTTAGTATTAAATGTTATTTGTTTGAACCAGGGATACTAAGCAAGCCAAGTGTCTGTGCAACAAGAGCTTAGGTAAGGGTTATTTTTAGCAAAATTAGTGTGACCTGCAACCTGCGTCGTAATGCGACACAGGTCGCAGGTCTTTCTCCACCTCAACAATTACCACGAAGTATCTCTATTCTTCCTTGAATAAAAGTTTGGAATAGTCTACGGTGAGTCACTTCACCTACTGAAGAACAAACATGTTTTAATCCTGCAGCAGATCTCCTTTTCTACTGCCGGGTTAAAACATGTTTGAGACATGAGGCAGGAGCTTGGAAGATGCTGGAAGACCGTGGAGACTGGAAGATTGGAGGGCGTTACCTACGAAGAGGCTCTGGAGATCAGCCATGAGGACTGCTCAGGAAAAATGGTCAATTATGCTTTCATTTACAACATGACTCTATCTGCTTTTATATGCCCTTAAACCTAAATCCTAATCAGGGATTTTGTTCAAAACGTTACAGTTAATTACGACATTCATCTGTTTGAAGACAAAAAACTTTCTTGAATGGAGCAAAATCTCTTTGAAAAGGCCTCATTTAACGTTTCTATGCATATGTCAAAGACGGTTTCTCATTGAAGTTTTAGAAAATGGCTCAATGTGAGAGTCATCTGTAGCAGCTGCTTGCTTGTGAGAGAGTTGAGCTGTTCTGTGAAGATGCCAGTCAGTAACTGTTTCAGAGTCAGAGTGCAAGTGAGATAAATGACTCACAAACATCTGCTGTGGAGCTTTCCTCCTTCTTCTGTCGCCTGTTGATGTGTTTTTCCTCTCTCGGCAGACTTCACCTCAGTTTTGATGCAACAGTAACAAGCAATCCAGCCACATGGCAGAAAGGCTAAAGGGGCTGAAGGTCTTCTGCTCATGCCAAGTGACTTTTAAAGCAATTTGGATTTTAAAGGTTTTGAAATGTTTCAGTGACTTTTTGGTAAAAGATTATTTTTGAGGGAGGCAGTATTGTTTTATTGCCAGGTAATCATGCCTTGTCATGCTCAGCACTTACATGTTACTGAAGAACAAAATAAAGAACTTACTGAACTGTTTATCATGTCAGCACTCTGACAGGCCTGCCAAACAGACGTGTTGACATGGTCACAGTTTAATTCAGCTCTATATGTTGCTGTGTTTTCAGCGGATAGGTCAAATTCAACAAGCATCTAAAATAAATACTGCTGATTGAATTTCTGACTGAAGCTGCATGGATAATGGGAAATTTAACATTCTTCCTAATTAATTGAATGAACCAAGAAGGACAAAAAGGAAGGATGAGAAACAAACACATGCTGCTCAAGGTACTAATGGGCAGATTAACAACAGACAACAAACAGGAAAACCGTTTATCCACCGTCATCAGTGGCCATGGTAACTAGTCAGAGTATTCATTTCAAGCTCTGATTGATTGTGTCCGACTGAGCGGTGTGTTTGTTAGTACTGGTACTAACCAGTGCTCCCACTGGTTGCAGAAAAAAATAAGGCGCTCAGTTTTTTTCCATATATTGTCTTTCTCATATTATACTACTATGAAAAAGTGACAGCTTTAACAAATATGTAAAAAAAAAAAAAATTATATAAGTTACACACTGTAGCTTTAACTAAGAAGCTGTTCTGAAAGCACACTGCATGTTGTGCTTCACAGGACTTTGACATGTGGCAGTATTTAAATCCTAATATGAAACATATAAAGAAGTTATTGATAACATAGGGATTTCAATCACGAGCTTCTTTGTGCTCACACTTCTATTGGTTGTGCACATGGGACTGCTTTCATAGTGCAGTTTCCTAGAAACTGGCTGCTAAGAGGAAGACGGGTATTAGAAAATACAAATTCAGAAACAAGCTGAACTGAAACGTAACCGGGGCAGAAAACCTTGAGTTGGAAATGCTGAATGAATGAAACATTGTAACATTATCATTAGCAAGGCTCCTTCCTCAGAGGATGCGGCAAGCATTGTGCACCACTTCTAAACCTAAAGCCGTTTTCTGTAAAGTTTTCTGTTTTCTACTTGTCTCAGGTAAACATGATAGTACGATCATTTTGCCAGGATCTGCAGCATGTTGAGCTCAGTTTGGTCATCTTGGTCCTTTTGACTGGTTTACAAGTAGCTTACTCCTTTCTTTCAAATAAACCTACTGATCTGTATTGATCTTCAATTCTGACTCTGTTGGTAAAATATATATATTTTTTTTATGGTCGTTTTTACTACTGACTAAATACGACTGCAATGAGACTTCTGTGAAAACGGTTTACGACCCCAAAGCAACCCACATGTGCAGAGGAACATCGTCGACATCACACAGCAGCGCTCTGTTTACGTTTACGGAAGTATTTATGGATGCTACTGTCTATGGATTGTTTTTAAAGTTATTCAGCAATGGGAGCTTATCACAATATCATAATAAGAGAAAGGAAGATGATAGAAGGAAAGCACAACCAACAGCAACGGTCTTTGAAGCATTGACACCAACTTCTGCAGAGATGTTTGTGTGGATGTGTATTCAGAGCCAGGAGTGGTGGGATATGATGCATTTCACTTCATTCATAATTTCATAACTATAATTTTCAGCCATTGTTTTTGCCTGGATTTACTCTGTCTGGCTTCTGGTGCAGAAATATGATGCATGCCTCATTTTGATGACATAAAAGCTGGACAAAACATGATATTGCCATTCAGACTGCAGATGCTTTGAAAAATAAGTGATGTGTATCTGATTTAGCTCCACACAAGTTCTGTGTAGCTACTTCTGCTGGCTTGGACAGGTAGCCTGTTGATTAATTTGAACACTACTGCCACCTAGTGACTGGAGGCTTGTTTATCAGTTAAGCATGAATAAAGAAAATGGTAAAGTCTTGCTTCTCGCCCCCCCGCCACTATTTGAGAAGTACTGCCCCAATCCATTCAGTTGCTGCCGTGTGATTGAATGGCTCACTATTTGTGTTATCAAACAATTACACACGTGAACTAATTTGTTGCTAACCCTCTGTTAATGTCCATGAAGTGGGCTCACTACCAGCATGCTTCAGAGACAGGAAACTACACATATTTTTATAAAGAACCTCAAACACTGTCTGAACGCAAAGCAGTTACTACCCAGTCATAAAGTCTTCTGCCTCTTCTTGTTTTTACATGGTTTCTGTCTGTTTGTTATACTGTTGTTATGTGTAAATGTTTTTGCTTTCAACAGAATATATGGACTTTGTTCTCTCCTGTGAATTGCATAGTGAGGTGTTTTGTTTGTTTTTTGTCCTTTTTTTCTTAGGAAAAATTATTAAATTTAGCTATTATGTGAATTCCAGTATATTCAGAGTGACATGAGTAGTATTGTTGATTAATGTGCACCATCCTAATCAAATCAAATAACATTAAACAATAACCCTACAGTGATCAATGCTCAATGATATGCATACAACACTTTGAGCCTTCCAGAATCTGGAACAATGTGTTACCACAGGAATGTGAAACTTGCTTTCATGCAGAGGATGCATGTATTACCCTAAAATGTCAGTTCTGGCCATAACCAGTCATTAGATCAAAGGAGCAAAAATAAACTATACATATGTTTTATTTGAACTTATTATTATTATTATTCGCGCAGATTTTAGCTATTTGTTATTTCTTTTTTTTTTATGTATTGGTATGAAAATATAATAAAGTGGCCAGAATATAAGCCTAACACTTGTGAGCGACAACACATCGACTGAAAGTTGTCTGAAGGTTCACACCATTCAGGCCAACACTATGGCTTATTTCCACAAATATTCATATATTGTAAATATCTTGAAATATTAATTGTTTTTGAAACTCAGCAGCATTCTGTGACACAAATACATCAGTGTGTGCCAGCAGAACACGCCTGAGGAAGATGAAAGCACTGCTGCTTTTTCTGTTTAATGGCACGTCTTGACAGAGCAATATAGAATATTTTCAACCTTGTGCCTTAATGAGAGGATCTGAGAGGGCTTAATGAGGGAACACTTTCTCTGTGTACAAATAAATAGATTCCTTGGAGATGCATTCATTCGATTCACAACTTCTCAGAGACTGTCCGCCCATTTCCTGCCCACAGCTGAGCTCCTCAACCGGCACACTGTGTTGTCACAGCGTTTAATCTTGACATTATTAAATGTGAATGCATTGTAATGAATTGTAACAATACAGACATGGGTGAATGAAAAAAAAAATAGTGGCACAGCTTTTTATCTGCTCTACCAGGCTGTTATCATAGTTCCAGTTCAAACCTGGGGCCTCATTTATAAAGCGTGCTTGCGCAGAAAAAAATGTTTATGCCACATTTTACGCTGCATAAAAAAATCACTTTGCGTCAAAGTTTGCGTAAATATACGCACACTTTTTCCCTGGCGTGAAAATGTGTGGCAGCCACGCTAATGTTTACTGTGAACAATATCAAACTACCAAGCGTCAAAACTCACCTAAATACACTGAAATCTGACTACATTCAGTTATTTAGACCAAGAAGCATCAAACCCAATGTTTTTGTTCATGATTTTGAAATTTTGTTTAAACGTAAACGATGAAACTGAACCGCATTTATCCTCAGACAATAACCTAACACACATACAAAATTAAAAAATAAAAATAAAAAAAAGCAACAAATAAATAAAAAGACGTGAAAATCTTGCTAAGCAAAGGTGAGCTGCGTAATTGTGGAGCTTTAGCTCTGATATAGAACATCACCAATGGACAGATTCAAGAGCGATTGATCAGAGATCATATTGATCTGCTGGGAAATGTTGGTGATGGTTTATTAGCGTTTAGATTAATCCAGACCGATCTTCCTGGAGCTCTGAGCGAAATTTAAAGAAGGAGCCGAGCGGTACCGGTACCGGTACCGGAGGCGCAGCTTCCTTCAGTGGAGCCGCCCGCTTTGTGAATGCGCCTTTATGGACAGAAAACATCTCTATTCTGTAAATGTACAACTTATACACATGATTCCTCTATTTCGAATAAAGGTCCACATTGGAAAGGACTCCTGGGCTCTCTGTCTGTCTTTAAATCGCGGCTGAACGCTCTGCTGATCAAACAGGCATTTGGCACAATCTCTTTATTTGTTGTTTTTTTTTTCTTTCTTTAAAATGTATTATTTTTATTTTGTGAGGTGACATTATGTGCTCTGAAAGCACCTTTTAAATAAAATATATAAGTATTATCATAAATACTTTTACTGCTACAAACAAGGACGTTGCCATGGTTACTGCTTCACGTGGCCGGCAGACTTCTGTATATTTATACTAATCATCAATATTTATGGGTGGCGACGGGGCGGACCAGCAGTTGCGCTTAATTTCCCGCAAATTGCGATATATAAAGGTAAAGTGCGCAGCCACGTGCGTGCGCATGGCTCTGTACGTTCCAATTTTTATTTTTTTCCCCCACTATTTGAGAAGATTACTTGGCAAAGTCAAGCCATGTTTTTTTCCCCGATGTTTTTTAGGTTTGTTAGGAGAGTTTTTGCAAGACAGTGTGGGGAAATGTTGCTGGGTGAAAATTAGGTTATGGGGAGACTTTTACCAAATGATACTGAATTCTGAAATTTAAAAGCGTTCTGACCAACATTAGGTGATTTAGTCCGATCCCATCATCAGAGGATAGATTTTAAAATGCTGCTGTTGTCTATCTATAAAGAACTAAATGATTCCAAACTCCCTGATGAGCTGAGATGTGTTGAAAATGTTGATTCCTTCAAATCAAGACCAAACGCATTGTTTACAGCTTTTGATCAAACCTAATCAACCTAATGAACTGTTGGCGTTTGAATTGTTAGACTGAAGGCTAGTCAAAGGTGGGATATACATGTAAAATTAAACTTCAGTCAAAGGTCAGGCTTAGCCTTCCTGTCATCATCTGTATATTAAAATGTACTTATTTATGCAATGTTCTTACTCTTATGTTATCTTCCCTTTGATTTCCACCAAAGCGTTTGGATTCTCTTGTGTGAAACTGTGTTATTGAAATAGACTCCCAGTGCCTTGCACTGAAAAAAATAACTCTTTGGATTAACATAAAAAAATCATGGAAAGATTTTCCACCTGATTACTTTGCTTTATTTCAGCACTATGTAATTTTGTTACTCTGATTTAAAGGAAATGTGTTGGTTCAACTTAATTTATTAAGGTTATTCCAATTTAAAGCAAATGTGTTGGTTCAACTTAAT
>NW_006800596.1:182940-185035 GCF_000485575.1 Poecilia formosa | reverse complement strand
ATCTCCTACAGTCTACGCACTGGTACTGGTGTTTCTTAATGGCCTGTTGACCTCTGAGGCTCCAATAGGTGTGTCATATCTCTGCATAGAGTCTCTCTGCACCTGGGTGAAGCAGTTGAGCGTCGTAGTGCTTTATGATGAGACGAGTCAGAGGATGATCAGGAGCTAACACAACTGGATGGATGCTGTCAGGGTATACATCTATAGCTTGGCGCAGGCGGCCTCCAACTCTGATCAGTCCACTGAGGCTGTCATACTCAGGGGAAAGAGCACTAAGGCGACTGCTGGGGCGCACAGTGTCACCTGCTTGGAGGGCTTGGACCTCTTCTGGGAAGCTGTCCTTCTGTGCAGAGCGAAGCAACTGAGTCTCTGCTTCTTGACGCTCGGCAGCAGTGAATGAGGTGGCAGCCGCCCCAGGCAGGGATTGGTGAGTGGCCAGAACCAGGTCCTCTAACGATGTACTCTGTGTAGGATCTGGCAGACTTTGAGATATAGATGTGAAGCTACAGAAAGCGGTCTTTCTGAGTTCTTCATTACCACAATCTGGGAACTCTGTCGGGGGTTTCGGCCAGGTGTCAGGAGCCTGTGTGAGGAAGTGGGGGCCCTGTGACCAACGGCTGGAGATGGTAAGCTCTAACAGCGATTTCCCTCTTGTGATGTCATCAGCTGGATTTTCATCAGAGTTCACATAACCCCACTGCTCTGAGGAGGTCAACTCCTGTATTTCACAAATCCAAGTCCCAACAAAAACTTTGTACCTGCAGGAACTGGACTGGATCCACTGCAGCACTGTAGTAGAATCCGTCCAAAGAAAGACAGAGTGCAGGGGTAATGAGAGTTCAGTTTGGAGCACTTTGGCTAGTTGGGCTCCTATCAACGCAGCACACAGCTCCAGGCGGGGAATCGACACCTGTTTGCGGGGTGCAACTCTTGAGCGTGCCATGATGAAAGAAGTAGAGATGTGAGCCTGTTGCTCTGTAACTCTCAGATAGGCAACAGCTCCATAGGATTTCTCAGAGGCGTCACAGAAGATGTGAACCTCGTTTGAGGTACCACTGATGCTGTGAGGACTGTAGCAGCGAGGGATGATGATGTGTTGGAGATTAGACAGGTCTTCTTCCCATTCGAGCCAACACTGAAGCAGACTTCCTTCTATGGGCTCGTCCCATCCTCTCTCTTTATTCCACAGGGCCTGCACAATGAGCTTTGCTCTTGTGGTGTAAGGGCAGATATAACCCAGTGGGTCATACTGACTGGCTATCACCTTATAAATATTGCGCAACGTGACAGTCGTGTAAGACACTGGGCGATGCTTGTATCCCAGGACATCAGTTGGGCAGTGCCAGCTGAGACCCAATGTTGACTCCTGTGGATCAAGGCTTTTGAAGTTCAACCACAGTTCACAGCTTTCTGACCTGGCTATGCTGGGCAGATGGGCAACCACCTCAGGTAGGTTGCTGGCCCACTGTCTTATCTCAAATCCACCTTGGAAGAGTAACTCCCTCATCCTGTCAATGAGCAACTTGGCCTCCTGTGGGTCAGAAAGGGACTGCAGGCAGTTGTCCACATAAAAAGCTGTATGGACACATTTATAGATGTCCTCATGAGTGTCTTGGTGCTCCTTCACATGTCTCTGAAGGGCAAATGTAGCACAACAAGGGCTACACGTTGTTCCAAAAGGTAAGACTCTCCACTCATATACATCTGGGAGCCTCTCTGTTTCACCATCTCTCCACAGGAACCGTAGCAGAGGACAGTCTTCAGGGAGCAGGCGGATCTGGTGAAACATGGCCTTTAAGTCTCCGCTCACTGCCACAGGATACTGACGGAAGCGGAGGAGTACACCCAGTAGTGTAGGCCCCAGTGGAGGGCCTGGCAGGAGGTAGTTATTGAGGACGGTGCCCTGGAACTCAAATGAGCAATTGAAGACCACCCGAGCCTTGTTGTTATGATGTACCATATGGTGTGGCACGTACCAAGATTCAGTAGAACTGTGAATCTCTTCTGGAGTAAGCTTCACCACGTAACCACAATCAACCAACTTCTTAATCTCCTGGTTGTATGTGAGTGCCAGGTCCGGATGTTTAATCAGCTT
>NW_006800596.1:177915-182496 GCF_000485575.1 Poecilia formosa | reverse complement strand
CGGACGGGAGTTATGAGGTGAGCATTGTCTGAACCGATTAATACTAGAGGCTGTATATGGTTGAATCCCTCTAGCTGCACTTGCTGTAAGTGGTGTGTCGTGAAAACTGGCATGTGAGGTTGAGATCTCTCCGGGTACATGCAGAGAAAACCTGAGAAGTAACAGCGATCTTGTATATTGATTTAATGATGATTAAATGAAGGAAAATATGTAATACAAATATATGTAACAATTGGAATGATTACAGTATATCCTCTGTAACTTAATCTGTACTTTTGATTTGTACTAACTGTGATGGATAATGGAGATGTATTCTGTGCTGAAGACTGGTAGTAATGATAATAATTTGATTGTTGTATTTTAATTGATGAAAGATGGTAGTCAGTGATAAGTAATTATGTTTTGAGTTGATTATAGTTAGTTATGAAAAGACTGTAGACTTGAGACCATAAAGAGAGAAACAGACTGTGTCACAATCAGAGCCTGCTGGGCGGAGGTGCTAAAACAACTCCTTAAAAGGCAATAAGTTATGAGAAGTTGCTTCAACTGTCATGTGGTCAAGAGAAAAGAGGGAAGTACCAAACAATTACTACAGTGAGTCAGGGGGGGAGAAGGGGGGCTGAGAAAGCTCGGGACTTTCCACAAGTTACACCCAATGACTCATGAGCCTCTCCAATAGACAACAATGGGTTAGAAAAAGTATAAAAACCAGAGGACGAGGATAGAAGCCGTTCTTTGTCCGCGGCGCTGAGGAGGAAACAACGAGAGGACGCAGACTGAAGATCAGCAGAGGACAACGCCCTGGAACCGAGGGAAAGTCGAGACTTCACGCCGCAAAGAAGGGACAAGATCCATCAGCCCCCAACCCTGGTTCCTGATTCGACTAATTCCTCTGCATCAACCCAACGATCCATATTCTACTGCAGCAGACTCGGAGAAAAGACAAAGATCACTGAGTGATGAAGATTCTGTGCGTTTAATGGAACAATGGACAGTTCGGCTTTGCTTCTTTTCTGAAAGAGGACTTTGCTCCAGCGGGGCTGAGACTCTAACCGAGGACATATGAAGAGTTCAGCTGCCAAGGTCAATTGTCATCAGGTGTGAGTTGGCCTGCGCCCCCAGAAGCCTTGCTTAGTGAAATAAGTGACACAGGTTAGGGATAGAAAGGAGGATAGGTTGTGATTAATTTTAATTTTAATTCATTATCCAATTATAAGTTTATAATCTTTGAAAGTGAATCTGGTTGTCATTTACCCCTGCTAAAGCTTGCTTAATAAACTGCATATTAAACATATGGATAGTACTTGTGGACATTGAAATTAATTGAGTCATTTTATTAAATTGTGGGTTCTCCTGATTCTAAGTAAAATTAGCATACATGATTCTAGAGAAGTGGTGACTTCATACTTTCCTTTGGTGAGTGCTAAAATAATGACCCTGGGACTTATATCCAAGTCACTAAATCTAATCTAGCCGGTAACAAGTGCAAGTTATTTTTAGGAGAAAAGCTACCGTTAACAGGAGCGGTTGTTGAAGCTACGCAACAGTTAGGGCTACTCTGTTGACTGTTTCTCAACTGAAAAGGGTTGTAGCTTCTGGAATCGAAGGTAGTTAGAGCTAGATGAGTTTTCTCCGCCACCAGTTTAAATAGAATATCTCCTATAAACCTACTTAGGGTAAGACCCAGGTTTTAGGGACTTTCCGGACCTGTTAGACAGAGAACTGGTCAGTTGTCAGTCGGTAGTGGGGTAAGGGCGTGGCTGACTATTGCAGAATAACGAACAGGTGATACTTCTCCTTTAAGAGCTCCACTGGACACGACTGTTCAGCTAGGCTGAGCTGTTGAGCAGTAAAGGCATGTGTTATTTTATAACGCAGTTTTGGTTGGGCCTTCGGGGATACTTGGAATGAGACGTAGCCTCCCTTTATCTGGATCACATCTTGACGGATGGTGCACAGAGATAGAGTTTCCTCCTCTGGTGATAAGCCTAATAACTTAACAGCAGCTGGGAGTATGATGGTTTTCTCTGAGCCATCATCGAGGAGAGCATATGTGTCTAGAGATTTCCTCTGATGATGTAACTGGATGGGCACAACCTTGAGCATTACACGGCCAGAATGACTGACAGGATCCAGAAATACTCTGCTGGTACTCACTGTTAGGATGTTAGGGTCCCACCTTCTAGCCTCAGCCAGGTCATGAAGCACTAATGAGTGCTGTTCTCCACAGGTGGTGCACGGCTTCTTCAGAGTGCACTGTTCTGGAGTGTGTTTACGGCTGCATCGCCAGCATTTTGATTTATCCTTTAGCCAAGTGGCGACAGCTGTGAGGTCTAGCTTCTTAAAGTTTACACAGCCACTGAGGTAGTGTTCTGTTCCTTCACAGTATGGGCAATATGGCTTAAACTTCTGTTTCTTCTTGGAAGGGGAAGAAGGACTAACAGCTTGAGCCTTGGTGTCTGTCTTTGGCTGTATTTGAGCAGGATCGGAGCCATAATATATGGATGCGGACTTACTCTGTGCTTTAGACCCTGCAGGCGCTCTGAAGTTACTTCTCTCTGATCGTAGTCTGTCTGATGACTGTGACTGAGTGGCTTGCCTGGATAGCTGAAGAACTTGGGACTTGCGCTCGAGCCATTCAGAGAGGTCATACATGTTGTATGAGCGACTGCTGCCAGTGCGTAAAATGCCACGTGTGATGCAGTACTCAATGAAACTGTCTCTGCAACTTGGAGGAAGTTTGGTTAGTAACCTGTCTACATGTGAACCACACTGGAGCTCACTGGCCGCTACATCATCCATAGTACTGAGGAGACCTACAAGGCTAGACACTGCCAAGGAGAAATCTTCAAAGGCTTGAGGATCACCGGCCTTAATAGGAGAGCAGTTGAGGATAGTACTGAGTTCGCTCTGGATTAACTGTCGAGTCTGTCCATATCTCAGCTCCAATGCTCGAATTGCACTAGTGTAGGGAGTGCGGTCATGAATAAAGCGCCTGGCGACTTGTAGAGCACATGGATGCTCTAAATGATCCAGCAGGATGTGATATTTATATTCCTCTGTGAGGTGTGCATGAGGCCCTAGTAGGCTGTCCAATCCTTTCTTCAACAGTGCAAATTCACTCTCTCAGCCAGATTTGAATGTTACCAGTCTAGGCTTTGGGATGCCATATGATGAGGCCACAATCATCTCCATCAGATTTGGCTGGCTGACTTCCGCTGTCGAAGTTAGGGGGGCTGATGCCTGGTATGCAACTGAAGGTGATGGGTAGGTAGCAGAGTAATGGCTAGGAAAATCAGCAGGTGGAGCTGCATAATGCTGGTTGTAGTTCTGCTGTGCTGCTGCTCCCTGTGGTGGCTGATACAGAGTTGTAGCGGAGACTGCAGAGAGGTTGGCGCTGCTTGGTAACTGCAGATGTTGGTATCTCTGACTGTGTAGAGACTCAGCCTGACGCGGTTCGAGCTTCCCAAGCTGCATGGATTGTGATACTTGAATGTCAGGTTGTAGAGCAGGCTGTATCACATGTCTCACTCTAGGAGGTGGAGCTGGTAATGATGGTGGCTGGATTCCTGGATAAACCAGAGGACCTCTCGGCTGTGGAACAGGTGAAGGTACAGACTGACCTACTGGCTGGAAGGCTGTGTTCATCCAAGGCTGGGATGCAGGTGGTGGATAGAACATAGTCTGAGGTGCTGCAAGTACATCTGGTTGTGGAACTGGCTGATTACTGGAGTCTGAAGACAGTGGAGCTGGCCATGGTGCTGTCTGTAACGTGGAACTTGCCTTTAGAGATAAGGATGCAGCAGGTTCTACTGGTCTTAGTAGGTTCACAGGTGTTCTGTTATCCTGCCTTGTTGGTGCCATGGTGTTCGACTGATCCCTGGTGTGACTGATGTGTATACCCACACTTCGAGGCTGTGGTAGGAACGCAGGAAGGGATTCTGCTCTATCACGTTGCTGAGTGTGACCGTGTGGCAGGAGAGGGCTGCATGACTTACATGTTCGCTCCAGTTGCTCCACGCGCTTGGTTAATGCACCACTGGTCTCCTTCATGGTGACTTGCATCTCATTCATCGTTTCTAAAACTCTGCCCCATACTGCCTCCATCTTGTCCCATCTTTGCTTCTTATCCTTATCAGGTTCGTCTGAGCCGCTGCTTGTTGACGACTCTGACTCCTCTGGATCAGGTAGGTCATGCTCATATTCCGCCAGATGTCCCGGAAGCTTCCTGCTCCTGCGTGGACGGGGACTATGCTTGTGACTTTCCTCTTGAGAAGTGTTGTCTTGTAAAGTCGTCATGTTGTTGATTCAACCAACGAGATCCGGCTCGAAGGACCACTTGTAAAAGACTGCGTGTTAGCTTGCGCTAATTCCGGATGTCTCGTCAATTGAATCTTCCTCGGTCAGAAGGAATAGGCATGCAGCTCAGAATTTTTCTATTGATGGATTTTAATGCCACCGAACCACAGAAGCACAGGAAAGAAGCGATGATTTTTGGTATAGATGAAAGTCGAACTACAAGGAAAAAAACGAACAGATGCACCATGGGTAACGAACAGATGCACCATGGGTAACGAACAG
>NW_006800596.1:167320-177905 GCF_000485575.1 Poecilia formosa | reverse complement strand
ACACGTAGACGTCTCATGGAGCGGGTCGGCCCGTTGCTGCGATAAGTAACAGCGTCCGTCATATTGAATGTGGAATATGTGGTGCCAGTAAGGTAATACTGAATGGACCGAACTTTATAAAGTGCCGTTCTACAAAGTATTTTAAGTTAATACCTGCTATTGACACATTTTCTCACACACATTAATATATTTGGCAATCAAAGAAATTACTAAAGACAGAGTTTCTAACTTTTGATGTGATTATTTAATTGTTTTGGGGCATTTCTGAGTAAAAAGCACAATGTTTTATTTGATAGAAACTATTCTGATAATTTTTATAATGACATTGATGAACAGACACACTTTTACAGTGTTTTATTAAACTATTCTTTACATAATTCCATAATGTAATGTGCCTTTAACATTTCAACACAAGAAACAAATAATTTTCCTGTATTTATTTTTATACATTAATGAGAAATGACTTTTGATTTATAAATCAGTCATTGTCAAACAATAAACTACACATTTTTCTTACTTATTACAGTATGTCAACTCTGCTATTGACAGCAAAGAGTTAAAATAATTCTAGTGGAGTAAATTATTTTTATTTCATTACATGAGGTTTATTAATACACTAATACTTCAGATTGAGATATTTAAAAATACACAAAAAGTGAAAGAATAAAAACATTTATTTATTATACTGGGGACACTGGTCACAGGTAGGGCTTCAGTCTGCTGGTCACACTGGGAGAACTCAATGACTTCTTAGATGTCCTGGTTCACAAGGATAAAAGAGAAATTATCCAAAAGTGTAATAGAAAATACGTACGATATGTTTCATATGTTTCTTTCACATTCAGAAAAAGACATTTTCAGCTTGTTGGGCTGTGACTCGTAGCATCTTTATAGCTAAATACTGACATGGTGAAGCTGAGCTGGAAACATACTGAAGAACAGCAGCTCCAGCTCTGATTCTGATTGATCTTTCCTCACAAAATCCTCTGGTTTTTAATTAACTTCTCCTCTAACAGCGATTTTTCATCACCTCTCTCTCATTAGAAAACAGTATGAAAATGCTAGCTGCTACGCTAACAATCAGCAGTTATTTCGGGCCAATTTAGCTGCATAGGAAATATTTTCCGGTTGTTTAGAAGCGAAATTCTCCCTGCAAAGTCAAGTAATTCTGATCTTTCATCCTTACCTGTGAAAGGTAATGCCAATGAATCCAGTTTGTTTCGTAAAACGGTTGAAACACACAGCACAGGACTTAAGGAGCTCTGATCGCTCTGCTGCCACATAGAAGATGGAGAACGCTGTTACGTACAGCTCAGCGCTCCATAAGGGGTCTACTTAGTGACCCTTTTCACAGTGACGTCAGACAATGTCCACCATAACTCGAAGCGTGCATCTTTGGAGGGTCACTTCACTATGTCTATGTCACCGCCGTCATCTGTACCACAGGGTGAGAGTAACGCCTTCGTGTGTGGCTGCTTTCCGACCATGGGGAGACCCAGCAATCTTTGTGGTGGGCGTTCCCCTGGGTGCGGTATCATCCAGGGTTACTCTGACTACGAATGCATCTATGACGGGCTGGGGTGCAACTATGATGGGCAGAGCTGTGAACGGCGTATGGTTGAAAAGAATGGCATGGCTCCACATCAACATGCTGGAACTACACGCCATATTTCTAGCTTTGAAGCATTTCATGCCTTTGATGGTTGGCCACCACGTCTTGGTAAAGACGGACAAATCCACAGTGGTGGCGTCAGGGCGGACCCAATCCATTCAGCTACACAGATTGGCCAGGGAAATAATTATGCGGAGCAGCACCAGATTTCTATCGGTTCGCGCAACGCATGTACCAGAAATTCTGAACAGTGGGGCCGATCTGTTATCCAGAGGCAGCCCCCTTTACGGAGAGTGGAAGCTGCACCCTCAAGTGGTGGAGCAGATCTGGCAGAGATATGGATGGGCTGCCGTAGATCTCTTTGCCTCATGGGAAAACTCTCATTGCCCACTGTTCCTCTCCCTGTCAGACTGGACAAGGTCAGGGGGAGATTTATCATCTACATCCAGATCGCCTGGCTCTCTGGGCCTCACCCATAAAAGGTGGAACCTAAATGCAACAGGTTTCCCTTCAGAGGTCATCGACACCATCCAGAATTCAAGGTCTCCGTCATCTCGTTTACAGTGGTAAATGGCAAGTTTTTGAGGAGTGGTGTCTGGAGAGACAGGCTATTCCTTTTCAGTGTTCGGTGGTGGAAGTCCTCTGCTTTCTACAGAGCTTGTTGGGAAAGGACAAGGCCTTTTTAACTATTAAGGTTTATTTCGCTGCAATATCAGCTTGTCATGTGGGATTTGCAGTGATGGGAAGTGATGAAGTACTTGTATTTCGTTACTGTACTTAAGTACATGTATCATATATCTGTACTTTACTTACGTAGGTGGCCTGCTTCTTTTTCCCCTCCATGCGGTAAGATGGACAATTTTTTGCAGTGGCTGCTGCAAAAGTATGCTTACCCCATGGTTTTGGGTTCTCATATTTATTTTGCTGGGGAGGTTGTGCAGCAGGCCTTCTTGGAGCCCTAGGTCCACCCTCCCATCCTCTCACTTCAGCAGCTGCAAAGCCTAGTCTCGGTGCTGGTGGGGGAGTTTGGCTAGATTCACAAGGCAAACAAAGATTGAAGGCCTCTCCCTCCTGTTTTCTGAGGGTACTTATTCCCCTCATTTTCTCCAGGGAGGAGCCAACTAGGTCGTAGGTTAAACCCATACTGTAATTTCAGCCTTTTGGGCGTCACTCAGGCCTGACAGGTTTAGCCATAAGGCCCTCTCCCCTGAGACTGCCAGTCCCATGACACGACCACAACCTTGAACGGCACCTCTAGAGGTGCGTAGGATAAGATCATTCACCACACATATCTCATCCCAAAGGGTGGGGTTTGGTGTCCCTGAGTCCAGCTGCCGACCAATCTCCTCCAGGATTTCACCTTGATAGGCTGACAACAGTGTAACTGCATTAAGCGAGCACACTGATTGTGCAGCATATTTGTACATTCGCTGATAAATAGATGCAGTGAGATGATCTATTTTACCTGGAAGCGAGATGCTTGAAGATGCTGACACAGATGTGAAGGTGGTAAGCTACTGAAGGCTCCACTGTTGGGGGGTTTGGCCAGCCCCAACTCACCCATGCCCCGTATCTCCAGTTTAGAGAAGCCCGGGTGGGGAGCTTGCTATTAAATGGGCTAGACCAGAAACAGCTTATTTCTCTCATGCAGGCGGGAACAGTTGGTAAAAGCTGTTTAGCTGATGGTAAGACTAGTGGCAGTGTCTTCCCATAATACAAGTCGCGTTCTGTACCACCTGTATCCTGGGCTGCTGGCCAGGGGATGTTCAGCTTCAAAGCAGCCCGTCTGCACACATCATACAGGTCACTGTCCCCAGAGGAGACGATTTCCGCTCCGCTGGGCGGCCTGGACAGTTGAGCCAGGAAGATGTCATCTTCCTCTTCTTCCATGACTTACAGTTCAAGGAGGTTGGAGTTTGCATCACCCTCCGTCTCCTCCAAGCCCGTTTCGAGTTCCCCACTCCCCATTAGACCCTAAAACAGTCATGTCCAAAGTCCGGCCCGGGGGCCAAATGCGGCCCATGGTCAAATTTCATCCGGCCCGCAGCCTCTGTCATCAAATCAATAACATCTGGCCCGCACGTAGCATTAATACACTGGGCAGCAGTACTTTTACCTGCATAGGGCGGAGCTTACACACTAAATGCTGTTCCTCGTTTACCCACTAGAGGGCAGCAGCCCTGTGACTCAGGCCATTTGCAGCTGTAGCTTACTGAGCTGCAGAGTGACGCAAGAGCCGTGGTCAGCACCAGCAGCTTTCTCTCGCGAACTTTTACCGACAGCTGGAGAAACACAGGTTTCGAGAGATTCGGTTTGGTAAGAAAATGCTAAGCTTGTTTGGGTCGACGTTAGGATTGCCACCTGTCAGAAATCAAAATAAGGGACGCATCGTCCTGGTCTCATGGGGTGCGGGACTGCTGCGGCAGCGCATCGGGGTTGGTCTGTGTTACCCAGAAAGCACAATATCGCAACACCGTGAGTGAAACAATGACTGGGACAGCCTACTATATAATCTACCCGGGGACCTCCTGTTTGTTGTTACACATACACATTTGTAGAATACGGAACAAATCGCATCCCGTTTCGGTTCAATACATTATGCTGCATTTAACAGTCAAATACTGCACGGGATGCAACCCTTCTCGACTTATTTGTGAGAGAAGACATTCTCGGTTGGGAACTTAAATAACGGACTCTCACTTATGAGACATCTCAGCCAGACCTGGCCCATGTGCCGCAGTGCAGATCTCAGTATCACATTAATGCAGACAAGTCATTTGTCATAAGTCTCTGAATAAATTTTGTTTTTGTTTTTTAAGATCAAAATAAGTCATAAATTCAGACAAGTTTTCAGTGTTCACTCCAGAATAAGAAACTTTTAAAAATCTAATCAACATTTACTAATATGTCATATTTCACATGAGCCCTGCACTTGTTGATTATGACTGTTATTTGCTCATTTTTCTGTTATTTTATTTAAAAATTATGTAAATATTGAACTGCCATGGTGAGATATTGTTTTATGTTTCAAATGTAATTTGCACACAAGAGTACAATTAATTCTGTTTAACCATTAGAAAAAAGTTAAAGTGTTAAAAAAGTGAAGTTAAGTGAATATTCAATTGCATATGATATTCATGTTTGAAATGAACCTAAAGACATGCTTAAGATTGCTGAAATTAGGACGTCCGCCAAGGTCGGCCCTCCTACATTTTTAACACACCAAATCTGGCCCCCTTTGCAAAAAGTTTGGACACCCCTGCCCTAAAACAAAGGGGGCATGGGCGAGGACTCTTCCACCATCATGTCCGCCCAGCTCTTAAAGGCTCGCGGTTGATGCTTTTCAACCGCCGAAACAGCTGAAGGTGATGAGAGGCACAGGTCCTGACTGTTAGCTACAGCAACTCTTAGTCGCCTTTCCAGGATTTTTTCTGGCATTGACGAGCAGTGCTGGCACCCCTGAGTGTCAGCCAGCGACGCCTGAGCGTGTTTAGTGCCCATACAAACGATGCACATAGGGTGCGGGTCCCTGCCTGAAATAGAGGCCCCACATGACGCAGGGAACGAGCGGGATACACCCTCTTTAACCGTCGGTTCCGACCCTTTGGTGGGGGAGGGAGCCGTAGCCATGCCAAAATCTTATAGCTCCTCGTAACACATTAGCTGTAAAACTGAAGATAAAGTCAGCTCGCTGTGACACATTAGCTGAACTTTACCAACTGTTTATACTAGCGATGTACCGCTAAGCAGCTACCAAGTCAGCCTTGACGCGTCAGCTCAGTTACTCTGTTAATTAAAACAGTGGCTATAAAAGCAGCCCACCTTGTCGCGATAGCTGCTTAAAACAAAAAAAGAAAATGCTTCTTTCGAAGCACTTACCCAGCACAGTCCAGGCCTGTCCTGGTACTGTGTTCATTGGTGTCTTCCTTTATGGAACACGTAAGAATGGTTAAGCAGAGCCAAGCAAGCCTGAATATGCTGAGGGAGTTGTAGTTCTTCACACGGGAAGAAAGCGAGAAAGAGCTGACAGGTAGTTGGTAGTTGGAGTAGGTTGGCCGTGATATTGAATGGTGGGTGGAGCCATGGTGGCGGCTCAACCTGTCTGTCGCGGACAGACGTGATGTCATTGGAGCTTGGAGTTGGGTCACGCTGAGGCAATTCCCATAGTGAAACACCGAGCAAAGTTAGAAAAAGAACCCCCTCACATGAAGCAGGTCAAAGGTCATTCAACCCAGTCTAAAAAAGTGAATTCCTGGAATCTGACAGGAACAAATCAATAATCAATGATTGATGCTTCAAAACTTTGATCAGAACCTGGAATGATTTTACTGACTAAAATCCTCCAACACAACATGACCCAGTACCAGGTTCTGGTTCTGGTTCTGAAGTCAGCAGGTCTTTATTGAAGCAGCAGCTTGTTGGCTTTAATATTCATGAGAATCTTTAACTGGTTCTGTTGGACTGGTTCACCTGCATCCTGTTGGCTTCAGCTCATCTTTTATTCTTTATTCAGGTTGATGAACTGCAGTTTGTCAAAGATCAGCTGTGATTTTCTGGCCTCAGCTCTGAAGTCCAACAGCCTCCAGCTGACAGAACTGGACCTGAGAGGAAACAACCTGAAGGATTCAGATGTTCAGCAGCTGATGGATCTTGTAGAGACTTTAAAGTAAGTAAATGGTTGTAGTGATTCCAGCTGCTGTCAGCATATTGAACTAAACCCAGTTAGCATCAAAGCAAAGCTCCAGTGTTCCCAGTAAAGCTGCAGCTTCTCAGTGGGAGGAGAATGGTTCAGGCTTCCTGATTGGACACAGAGACAGCAATCAGCCAATCAGAGGAGCAGCAGCTTGCTGTGTTCCTGTGTTTGTTTTGGTGTGAAGATGAGTGTTGTTGCTGTGTCCATGTCTCCAGGACGTCCAGCTGGACTCCAGCGTCCAGCCGTCCAACATGTCTAGAGACAGTGGTCCTCATTCATCAAACTGTGGCAGCAGCAGATCTGATCTCAGATCTGCTTGTTCTCTCAGTTCAACAGGAAACAACTGATCAGGTTCATCTTGGTCACAGCTCTGAGATCAGTCTGACTGCAGCCTGGAAACCATCTACTGGATGTGCTGCGTCACTGACTGCTGCTGGAGAGGCTGGAGACACTCACTGATCTGATCTCTCCATCCTTCTTCTCTGTGCAGGTGGTGGTGATCTCTGTAAAGTAGAGAACGGTCTCTGTGTCCTGCTGATCCTCAGAGGTTGAAGCTGCAGCAGTTTGAGTCTAAAGAGACTCTGACTGGATCCTGATGATGACCTCTGACCTCCAAGATTTTCCTCCTGTTTATTTTCTCATGTCTGTCATTTAGTGTCTGATATTGTTTGTCTCTTTGGATCAATAAAGATCCGATTCAAATTGGGCACCATTTAGAGTAGCGGTTCTCAACGTGGGCGGTACCGCCCTCCAGAGGGCGTTCAGAGGACGGCAGGGGGCGCTGGCGGACATTTTTACAAAAGGGGGGCGCTGGGATTCCTTTGGGGGGCGTTTGGTCGAAGGTAAACTTTACACCTTATATTCACAACAATACACAAAACTGTATTGTGTAACATTAAATAATGCTTGGCTGCAACAATATACATGGCAGCTCTTCTTCTCCTACTATTCAGTGTTAGCTTCTGTTGGCTTCTTGGCGCAGCTTCGCTCCTGCTACTAGTAGCTTCACCGCATCAGTTCAGCGTCTCACCCGCTGATGACGTTGCTGTGATTCACGTTGTCTGGTATTTTTGTACATATGTTTCTGCAGTTCTATGATCATGTTAAGCAGCAGCTTATATTAAAAAGTGTTTTATTTCTGTCTGGATGCTGCCCGCTTCCATGGAAGGACAACAGAAAATCGCTCTTATAAACATGTAATTACTAAAATCACAATACCATCACTTTGCATCCCTCTGAAAAATGAACCTACTTATAAAGAAATCCCTCCATGGGTGATACCATAATAGAGGGCGTTCATTTCCATCACACCCGTTTCCCGTATGAAACGGGTGTAATGGAACAACACAGCACTTTTAAATTTCAATAATCAGAATACCGAAATTGTTTCCATTGTTTTAAAAGGTTTATATCAGTCTGCCTTTTCCCCATCGATACGTTTCCTGACCGCCCTGCACCTTAGGGGGTTAAAAAAAAAAAAAAGACGCGCACATTACGCAAAAAAAGGAGAAGCGGGACATAAAACGGAGCGACGAACTAGATGTGAATTATGGCATAAAAACAGAGAATCCGACGCTGAACAGTGGAAAAAATCAACACATGATGTGAAACACATGATGATTAGGAGGCGCAGCAGGTGATGAGTGAAGATTACTGATGGTCAATAAACGATAAAATAAATCTAACAACAGGAAAGAAACTAAAGTGGACATAGCAATAAACCAAGAGAGGATAATACTAATCAAGGAAACTAAATGGAAATGAATGAAGAAGAAAACGGAAGAATAAACTAAGAAATTAAAGTAAATTCAGAGGAATAAACTGGTATGGAAAGATCTTTCAAGCAATAATTAATACATAGATAGGACTGTATGGCAATAAGAAACGGACACTATTTCCAGATAAAAGGTAAAATAATATTGTTGAAATGTCATGGGTTTGTTGAGACCACATCTAATACTGAGAATACATATATTTTACAGACCATAACAGTAAATAACTTATCACTTATGTGTTTAATTTATTTCTTCAGTATTATTTTTCATGTCAGTGTTAATGTCATGAGGCTGACGACTCCATGACACTTTCAATTTGACTCATTAGGATTTGATTAAGAACCAGATTTTCTCTTTGTCATTTCTGTCCAGTAAAAACTATTAAACTATAAATCAATAGACAGGTCTATATAAAGATATAATCCATGTTTCTGTCTCATCAGTGGCACAACTACACATTATTCAGGTGGATGCGAAAACATAAATTCCACCCCAGGCGACGATACGTGAAGTGTAAAAATCGCTACATTTACCTCGTTATGTGCGAGAGGTGAAGGAGCGTGAGGCGCGCTGAAGTGTATGGGAAAACATAATCGGTGCGTCGCCCCCTCCAGACGGGGTTTTGGCGCCCCCTCTGGTGCTGCGCCCCTATGCGTTGCAAATGCTGCATACCCACTTTTTGCGCCTCTGTGTCTCATATTTGTATGACATTAAAAGGATGTGGCACTTTATTTTTCCACTGAAAGCTCTGGATTGCACCAGGGCCGTGCAGAGACTACTAAAAGGGCAGGTGCTCAAAAAAAAAAGGGCACATCTAATCGCATTCTAGGACTGAATATTAACAAAGCCACACAGCTTTCAGAGTTTAATAAACAATGATAAATTACAAAATTGTGAAATATACAATCAAAGGTAACGCAAATCTCTATACAGAGCATACAACTATGCATATGTAACAGTGCTCAAAAAAATAAAGGGAACACTCAAATAACACATCCTAGATCTGAATGAATGAAATATTCTCATTGAATACTTTGTTCTGTACAAAGCTGAATGTGCTGACAACAAAATCACACAAAAATCATCAATGTGTTGCTTCCTAAGTGGACAGTTTGATTTCACAGAAGTTTGATTTACTTGGAGTTATATTGTGTTGTTTAAGTGTTCCCTTTATTTTTTGAGCAGTATATTTTATTAGTAATTTCTTTCTGCAGGTCTGTTTTGTTATAGGAAAGTATTGCAATATTCAAACCCGCAATTTAGCAAGATATGTAAATCAGAGCTGGTGGTTTAGCTCTGATTTACATATTTTGTCTTTACAGAATTACACTATTAAAAATATAAACAAGGGCACAATGCAACCTTTTAGTGGACTGTAATCTATAAAGAAAAGAGCTGCCTGTTTGCTGCAGGGGAGATGAAGATGGTCCATTCAGGAAAGCAGAGCTGCATCAAACTTTAAGGTGGAACTGCAGAAAAAAAGAAAAAAACAAAAGCAAAAGTTGAATTGTTAATGCATGTCACGATGGAAAAAGCCTACTGAGTTTTGCTTAAAACTTTTTTAAACATTTAAATCACACATTTGTGTCATGAAGTGAATTTTTTTTTGCAAAACAAACTTATTTGTGCATGTCAGAAATCTTTTCTTGATATTCTAAGTTTTTGTTTGACTCAAAGTTTTGCTTGTGATTCTCACATGACGTCATGGGCAGGACCCAAAATCCCAACAAAAGATTTCTGACGTGTGAAAATAAAAGTTTATGTTTTGCAAATAACTTTTAAAGTTCACAACACAAAAATTAGTTAATTAAAAAAAGTTTTTAAACAAAACAATTTGTTTTTAAAAAAGAAATCATGACAATTCCAAAAGTTTCGATTACAGTTTTATTTTACTTAACTGAGGCTAGTTTATTTTTTCCCATTGAATAATTGGGGAAAAAATTTAACTACATGCTCTGCGAACCAGACCCTAAACTTAAAATCTGGGTTGAGTTTTTTCCCCTTCATTAATGACATACATTATATCTATTATGGTAATTCAAGGTGAGTTATTTTTTATTCTAAATGAATATCCTTGTTGGTCTTTTATTTAAGTGCTATTCTCTTTCAAGACACATTTACCTAACGCCAGAATAAATGCGATGTACATTATACAGCAAAGGAAATTAGAAGATCGGACATATATCCATTATGGAGATAATAAGTTTTGGACGGGCGATGTGCCTTGTACACAGGGAAGAAGCTTTTCAGTTATCTAGCTTTGCTAGCAAAGTTGTTAGCTAGCAGCTAGCTAATAGCACAACAACAACAGCCTAATGTCTGTATGATAAAAATACTGGTTTGATAGATAAGAACAGTTTTTCCTCACCTGTCTGTCTCCTCCCGTTCAGTAGTTCTTCAGAGTAAGCCAGACGCAAAGGCCTGTCAGTGTCTGATGTATTTCATTACCTCTCTGCTTAAACCGCTACTCCGTGCTGAAGCAGAAACGATACTTCAACGTTTTCC
>NW_006800596.1:145268-166398 GCF_000485575.1 Poecilia formosa | reverse complement strand
AATAAGTAAAGTCTGATTGGCTGATTTTATGCTCCGTGTGTCAATACAAATTATGATTCATCGATTGAGATTTTCAGTCTCAACAGTTGGTAGCAGAGGATGGTTTTGTGTTGACACATGAGCAGAGATTGGACTGGCCGTTCAGGCGCAGACTTTCCGGAACAGTACTCTGGTGTAGGGCCCACATGAAAGGTAAGGACACTTGTTCCTTAATATACACCACTGTACTGTTTCTCAGGTCTGTATAAATTTCAGTTATCAGCTGTTGTCTGTACTGTTTCCCAGGTTTGTCTGCTTGTCACTGAGTTGTCTAAGTTGTCAGCCACTGTTTGATTGTCGGCCGTTGTTCGTACTGCTTTTGACTGTTTTGTCTAAATGTTGCAAAGAGTTCATTGGAGTAAGGTTAAAGTTAAAAGTTGAGTCAAAGTTAAGTTGTTAAGAATCAAAGTTCAGTTGTTAAGAGTCAAAGTTAAAGTTAAGAGTTAAAGTAAAAGGTTGATTGGCTTTTGCAGTGGGAACTGGCCGTCCCCGACCTCCCCCGGATGCGGGGAAGGGAAAGGCTAGGTTTTGTCAGTTTTACCCTCGGGGAGCGCTGACCCCGGAAAAGAACGCGATAGCCAATCTGTGACTTTGCTTGAGAAACCCAAAATGCGGTGAAAGCAGTCCACCATAGGAAAAAAGAAGAGATAAGATAAAGGTTGATTGCGATCTGTTCCTCTAAAGAGTAATAAGTGAAGTAACAAGTGATAAAAGAGGACAAAAATAGGAGCTGAAAAGCGTGGATCTATTTCTGTGTGTCTGTCAGTGTGTGTGTGTGTGTGTGTGTGTGTGTGTGTGTGTGTCTGTCAGCTGTGTGTGTAAGCTTCTGCCGCTGAGCAGACGTTATGTGTCTAAATGTACTCTTTTATGTTTATTGCAATGTGTGAATATCAAAATAAGGGAGAAAGAGAAAAAAAGGGATAGAATATCTGGTGCAGAAGAAAGGAGGCGACCTGTTAAACAGCCTTTGGGGAAATATTGGCTGGATGGAATAAATGATGCTGAGGGAAAACTGATTGAAACTAAACTAATCCTGCACAATTCACTATTTTCACATGTGGTAAAATTAACTGTATGAAGGATGAATGAAATTACATAACAGG
Organism: Poecilia formosa; assembly: GCF_000485575.1. Taxonomy (NCBI): domain Eukaryota; kingdom Metazoa; phylum Chordata; class Actinopteri; order Cyprinodontiformes; family Poeciliidae; genus Poecilia; species Poecilia formosa. Next base: position 165,256 of record NW_006800596.1, on the reverse strand, counting down.
TAAAATTATAAACAAAATAAAGTGACATCTAATGGGTTGAAGTTTTTGAAACTCGGCTTAGCTGTAGACGGGTTAAAATTTAAACTTAGTGAAACTTGAAAAATGAGGTTTATAGCAGACTTTAACTTTATCATCGATTAATCAAAATTTTTCTTTCTTATTATCTTATCAAAAACAGGATTTATTTTTATTTGAAACTTGGTCTCTTCCCTCTCTTCCAAAGAGGGAAGAGAATTGGTAAATGAATATGAGTATGTGTTTGATTCAAAGGGTGATTATGAAACAGATCCAGATTCAATTATGGTTCATTACGTTAACTTTCAAACTGGGAAATAATACGTTAGAAAAGGAGTAATCACATTTCAGCTTTGGTTTAAGACCAGACAACATTTATTGCGAGACTGCTTCATTAAGTTTGACATTTTTTATTTTCTTTTAATGTTAAATGTTAGTTTGACATTTTTTATTTTCTTTTAATTTTTATTAATATTATTGTTGTTTTTATTTTCTCTCTAATAACAAACTTTCTAATTTACTAACTGAACTAACTGCTGCTTTTGAAAAACATGCGTGTCTTGGTAGAAAGGCACAAATTGGACATGATGAAACTTTTAAAGTGGATATGATAATAATTGTTTATGTAAAAACAAACTGATTGGACAACAACTGGCTCACAACATTTGTGTGCCTTAAATTTTGATTGAATTAATACATGAATCCAAGTCCAACAAAACATTTGATTTGAAACGCAAAGACATCTTACAGTACTGCATAATCTTTGTCTACATTTTTTGCTCCTCTGCCTAAATTGATACATTTTTCTTTTGTCGGTTAACAGAACAATGACACTGCTTTTTAGGAAAGCCATCCAAATTCTGATCTGAACTTGTTAAGATAACAAAATGTTTGGCCTTTGCAGTACAGTTTCAGTTGGACATTTTAGACATGAAAAAAAAGAGTCTCTGGACAATATTTGGTTTGTGTCAGGATCGTGTTTCTGTGTGTTTATTTTTAGAGTTTTTTGTCTTCAGTTTGCTCCCTGTGTCTGTGTCTGTCTCTGCGTCTTCCCTGTTGATTGTTCCCAGGTGTGTGTCGTTCCTTGATTACCCCTGTGTGTATTTAGTCTCACCTGTTGTTTGTGTTCTTTGTCGGGTCCTTGTCTTTGTTTGTCTCATGGACGTTTCTAGTCAGTCTTTGTGTTAGTCGTCACAGTAGTACTGTCAAGTCCTGTGATGGCGAAGGCTAATTTTAGTCAGTCGTTGTTTACTCAGTCGCTACCAGAGTTTAGCCGCTGTGTTCCCGCTTATCCGTGCTGCATGAGTTTTGGAGTGTACTGAGCTTCATCTCTCATTAAACTTCTTCACCTTCATCAGACCTGGGGTCCTGCTTCTCTTCTCACCACCTAAACCACCACCACATGACAGTTTGTTTTCTATTTACATAATAAACCAAAAGGGGGACATGATAAATGATAAACATAAAACATTTCTGATAAAACTTTACATTTAGAACATCTCGTAGTCTACTTTCAAGACAGAAGATTTGGGAAACTTTGTGACGCACCCTGTAATATTTTAGTTTTGGAGAATAGTAAACGCAAAATTGCTTTCGATTTTTTTAATTATATCAACAGGGGGTGAAGAAGAAATAGACCCTAATTCCTAGTCGGTTTATAGATATGGTTAATTATGAATTTATTCATTTGACATTGGTGTATTGTGATATTATTTAATGAGATCTTATACAGTGCCTTCCTGCATGACTGAAATACAGTTATATAGGTTATAATGTAAAATTGAATAGCTTCAATCAATATCTATGCCATGTTTATTTGCATATTGATGAATTTCCTGCATCACCTCTAATTTTAACTGTATAAAGTTACAGTTGGATGTAATTGTTATCATTGAGAAAATTTTGGTTAAAAGTACTATAAAATTCTACAGAGCCCCTCAAGGGGACACGGGGGAAAAATTCAGATAAAATGTGAAAAAAAAAACTCTTAAAAAAAAGGCATGGCATTATCACAAGGATGTAAAATTGGATGCTATTAAATTAATTATTTTACATGCATTTGAATAACCAATTTCTGAAAAGTGTATGTAGTTGAAATACAAAATTTTGTTTACATTTTTAATAATTTTTGAGAGTTTAAGTTTTTGAGAGAAGTTGATTCCACAATCGGTTAATTCTGAAACATCTGAGGGTGAATCACCTTAACGCATTTCTATTTTTCTTTCTCTTTGGAGCTCAGAGACTGAGGCAGTGGACCTTATCTGAGCAGCTCCAGTGACCCTGAGCCTGGCTGAAACTAAAAAAAAAGAAGCAAATCTTCATCTACATCACAAGCTACAGAAAAGACATTTAATTTATAATTATGTGAGCAAAAGGTGGCATACACTTTTATTTTCTTAATTTACTTTGTGTTTTACTCTAGTAGTTCTACTTCCTGTGGACTGACGGGTACCGTGGGGTCCGTGTGAGGAGGTGAGGAGAAAAGGCTTTCAGGCCTCCGCTGTTCTTAGCCACGTTGACTTGGACATTTGCACTTTCTACACATGAATTGTGCCATCTTCTGCTGGACTGCTGTCTGAGAGCAAAGACCTGTTGGATGATTCTTACACCTTCTACAGAGGTCAGTGAGGTTGGATTGATTTTTCCTGTTGTCACTTGAAGGCGGATTGCAGCTTACAGGATCTCGCATTGGATGTTTGACTGTGATCTCTGAGGAAGCACCTGGCTAAAGGATGGTTCTTCTTGAATTTTCGAATTGTGTGATGCCACTTTTTCTCACCTTAGTTTATTTACATCAAATTCATTATCTACTGCCTTTGCACTCTGACCTCTGCTATTTGATCCCCAGAATAAGTTTAACGGTGAAGCAGGGTGTTAGAACTCTGCAGTTTACAGAAATATTGTTTGCCTGAATAATTATAACTCTGATTGTCCAACATCTGGCTAATATGTTTCTCTCCTCCAGCATGACAACGATTGAAAACGGATAAAAGTACGGTAAAATTGTTAATTTCCTGATTTACAAAAGCACATCCGACCACACTTTAAATACAAAAGAGGATGGTCTAAGTTCTAGTTGGCTAAAATTACAGTGGCTACAAATATGATGACTAGTATCTCAAGTTATGGTTTAAGTTTATTTGAATCCATTTCAAATCTTAGGAAAATCTACTCTTTGGAAAATTACTCAAATTATGGGTTTACTGCACATTTTTTCAATCAACTGTTAAATTCTTTCACAGAGGTTAAATCAAAATTCACAAATGTTTTAATTACTCGAATGAGTTTCTAAAGTAATACTGAATATTCTGAATTGAATACATTAAAATTAACAATGATGTCATGTGTCAACTAGATTTCTACAAAATAGAGTTTAAATTGTTTGATTGCTGCTTCTCTCTTGCTATAATTCAAAATAATTTTTTTAAGCAAGTCATGCAGAAAGGTCTAACCTGAACATTATATAATTTAATAAATCTAGTTGGATCAAATTTCTCCCCAAAACTGGATTATGGAACTAATTAAGGTCTAACAGATTGACAGAATAAAAAAGAATCTAGTTCTATGTGTAATTGTTGATCCAATGCCTAAACATTTCTCATAATCATAATTTACAGTTTTTGGTCTGAGACAAAATAGGGTTGTTTTTTATTACATGAATGGAAAATACTACAAGGGATCTTAATTTAACACGGATCATTAACTTTTCACACTATTGATGATATTTTACAAGCCTTTAGTGTAGAGGGTTACTTCTTGTTAAATGAGGACTAATTGACTGAATCTCATTAAAATAACAAAAGCAAAAGATTTATATATGGTTTAGATTTCTGGTAAAGTTTCTATTAGGGATTAATCTTATATACATTTCAAATGATATTTCTTTGATTAAGCATGACTGTGGTCCAGGCAGTTTTGCAAATTCATTTCATAATCTGATCCTTTACATGATTTTTTGTTTGGTTTCTGATTTTGTCTTAAAACAAAACAAAGAAAGTTATTTTTAAAGGTTGAAATGTGTTACTTAATTTAAGCATTTAACTATTATTAAGAGGAGAACTTAAATAACAGATGTTACTGATATATTGACGCTCTATTGGCTTAGTATGAAAAAAACTTGATCTTCAGCTTCAAGGAGCAGCCTTTACATAAAAAAAGAGAACATTATATTTACTAATCAGATGATGCAGAATCTTAAAGAACCTTCCTTGCTCTTGCTCTCCTCATCTCCTGTGGATGCTGCTGTTCCCTGCCTGAGGTCCTCGGCTGTTCAGTGCATCACTTCCAACATAGAGAAGAGCAGCGGTACCAATAGAAACCCACCTGCCTATCAGATGGTATCCCGGAAACGTAAAAGAACCATGGAACTCCAGCTTTCTAGAGACAAAAATATATGTTTTCCTTCACTTTAATGTTTATTATATATAATCCATTGATTTTGCTTTTTGTTGTGTTTTTTCTGTTGCAGAATGAAGTCCAATCCTTTCTGGGTGTGCCGGGTGTGAGACTGTGGGCGCCTTCCACGATTGGTGGACCAATTTAAAGCTGAAACGCCACACTGAGGCCTCGCGGGCCTGTCAGGGTTTCCTATCGGGCTGCGCCGGCTCTACATCTGGACACACGCAGAAACTGATTTGAAGTAGACAGGTCTCGCTATAGAGAGACTGTTATGATTAGATCTTATTACTATTATTGCATTTTACTTAGAGAGCATCTTTACTTGTTTCCTCATCATAGTTTATTCATATCATTCATATCATAGTTCATTCATATCTCCGCACTCCACTGCTGTTCTGGTCCACAGTTTGATCACATCGCGTTTAGACTATTGTAATTCTCTACTTTTTGGTTTGCCACAGAAAACTCTGCATAAACTACAATTGGTTCAAAATTCAGCTGCTCGTATCATTACTCAGACCCCTTAATTCATCACATCACACCTATTTTACGACACCTCCATTGGCTTCCAATCACATATCGCATCAACTATAAAATACTTCTTCTAACTTTTAAAGTAGTTCACAACCTCACACCTTCATATCTCTCGGACCTCCGTCACATTGCCACACCCACCTGTCCCCTCAGATCCTCTTCCTCTGTCCATCTCACTGTTCCCCCTGCTCGTCTTGTCACTATAGGGAGCAGAGCATTCAGCCGCTCTGCTCCCAAACTCTGGAACTCACTCCCACCTGATCTTCATAACATTGAGTCTTTGCAATATTTTAAGTCCAAACGCAAAACCCATTTGTTTGAACTAGCATACAGCTTTTAATTATTTTTGTACCATCTTATAAATCTTGTGACTTATATTCCTCCAACTTTAGCACTCTAACATCCATTAACAATTTTCTTTCTTATGTTCTTTATTAGGGGCTGCACAGTGGCGCAGTTGGTAGACCTGTTGCCATGCAGCAAGAAGGTTCTGGGTTCAATTCCCAGCCCCGGTCTTTCTGCATGGAGTTTGCATGTTCTCCCTGTGCATGCATGGGTTTTCTCCGGGTACTCCAGTTTCCTCCCACCGTCCCAAACACATGACTGTTAGGTTAATTGGTCTGTCTAAATTGCCCCTAGGTGTGTGTGTGTGTGTGTGTGCGCATGGTTGTGTGTCTGTGCTGCCCTGCGACAGACTGGCAACCTGCCCAGGATGTACCCCACCTCTCGCCCGGAACGTTAGCTGGAGATAGGCACCAGCACCCCTCCCGACCCCACCGAGGGACAAGGGTGTAAAGAAAATGGATGGATGGATGGATGTTCTTTATTAGACTGTAAGAGGGACACTGTGGTTTCGATCCACCGCCTAAGAGGCATAAGGGTGCCCTGGCCGTTTTTACCCCCAAAATTGAAATGAAATGAGATGAAATGACATGGATGAAAGACAACACCAACGTTGTCTTTCATTTTCAAATGATGATATGTATGTCAACATTTGTAAAAGCCTCGGGGGATGTTTTCCGGAAGGGACAGTGTCTACTCTAGGGTTTGTCTTCTCCTTTTTGGGCTCCTTTAGAGCCCAACAGGGGGATTGTTGAGATGCGTTACCAAGGCCGAGAAAGAGTCACATGCTGTTAGACAAAGGGCCCATAGTAAATAGTTACATTTTTGATTCTGTTAGACACCAAGGTCCATTTCTCACGAGAAACAGAAACTTATCAGGCCACAGAGACATGGTGTGATTTCAGGGAGTGTCTTCAGTCCATATAATCAGCTGCCCTCCTCCTTCTCCTCAGACGCTGCACAGACTTTTTTTAGAAACTCTTCTCGGATGTAATGGTAAAGTGTCTCCTTTCAGCGCTGAAAGTTAATAAAATAAGTAAAGTCTGAATGCTTTTCTTGGCTGATTTTATGCTCTTTGTGTCAATACAAATTATGATTCATCGATCGGGATTTTCATTGTCAACATAGGCTACCGATTTTAAGTTGAATGTTCATTGCATTTTTGTAGACGCCTGTGAAAATAATTTCTATTCCCATGGCTTTTTTGTTCTCTGGGAAATTATTTTTGATGATAAATACAGAAACGAGCATAAAAATCAAAACATCTACAATAATGATAGTAATATTAATAATAAAATAATAGTCAGTGCAAAGTAGCCTGCAAATATTTTTGTGGGGGCGGTGAGGGACCTGGGTAAAGGCTAGGGGGGCGCTGGGCCCAAAAAGGTTGAAAAACAGATTTAGAGGCATCATGGAGTTTTGATCTGAACTGGATTCAACTGGAAAGTTGATCTTTTTTCTCTCTGATTCATTTTCATCCTGGAACCAGAAATGGTCTGAGATGGGAATCATTTTCAGTTCAGCTTTGAATCATAAAGACACTTCAAACCTCTTTTCTCTGCTGCTGCTTCTTCTTCTGCTGACAGGAAAATGTTCCTCAAAGCTCCACAGATAAAAAGATGCTTTACTGGAAACTGCAGAGAAACTTCAGCTTCCATCACAGAAACCAGTTGAACCAGTTTAGAACTGGATGTCCCACAGAAACTCTGATCTTAGAGCAGTTTTCAAGAACATCCAGCATTTATCTAGAAGAAAAAAAAAAGATTTTATTTACATTGCTATCTTATTATAGTCATTCTAAAAATCTTTAAATAATGAAGTTTTGCATTATATTCATTGATCCTCAGCTTTAATATTCCTCAGTTTGTTTTGGTTTTTACTTTTTTAACTCCATATTTCATGTTTTCAGTTTTCTAGAGACCTTTAGGACTCAATGTGTCACATCAGGCTCTTTACTGAGATTCACTGATTTATTCAGACCTCAGAGAATCACTGGGATAATGTGCTGATTGGTTCTTGTTTGTTTTTATATTTATTCTAATGTAATGTGGGTTGCTGTCTGTTTAATGAGCAATAAAGTTTTTAATAACATTCTGTTCAGCAAATTGTTTGCAAAACTGCAGATGCTGGTCAAAAAATTTGAAAATCACAAAAAGTTCATTGAAGTCATTGTTTCCATTCAAAGAGTGAAATTTGTATTTTATATTCATTCAACACATTCAAACTGATAGATTCTCTAGCAGGAGCTTCTGGTTCTGGTTCTGTTCTGGTTCCACCCAGCAGAACCAGTCACAGTTTGACCTCTGACCTCTGGAAGCAAATGCAGACGCCCAGATGATTGTTGAGTTTCTGGAAGGTTCTGGTTCTGACAGACAGGAAAACTCCCAGCATGCATCAGGATTCTTGGTCTTTAGAGTCAAATTCTGGTTCTGGTCCAGATGGATCTGAAGTCAGTTTCTGAGCAGAGTTACATTTACTCAGTTACTTTTACTCCAGTAATCTTTTGTAAAAATGAGCCTTTAGGAGTATTTTTTACTAAGCTGTACTTTTCCTGAGTACTTTTATTTTGAAGTATTTTTACTCTGACTTCAGTAAATTTTCTGGCTCCTCGACTCGCTGAGAGGAACTTCACTGAATGAAGAACAAACTTGTTTTAGACTAAAATTCACCAGACACATCTACAGTTTTATTTAGAGAGAAACTGATTTATAAATACATTTACCTTATTTTATTATTCTGACAATAGGTTATTTATATTAATTATTTTTATTTGCCTATAAAATACCAACATTTTCTCCAAACTTTTATATTTAAAGTTAAAGATTTTGGAAACAATATTTGTTACCAGATTGGATAGATTTGTTAATAAACACCAACGACTCACTGAGAGTCGGTTTGGAAGTTCTTTAAAAACAGAAGAAGCTACCTGTTCACTAGATACAAAGAAACCTGCTGTTTATTTATTGACTTAAAAAAGCATTTATACAATTGATGATGAAATACTCATCAAGAAACTCAAGCGCTACGGTTTAAGAGGAGGAGTTTTTCAATGGATGAAAAGTTTTCACAGCAACAGGCAACAATTTGTGCAAATGGGTGATTTCCATTCCTCATGCTTAGGCAATGTTTGTGGTGTTCCCCAGGGCTCAGTGCTGGAACCCAAGATGTTTATTTTATACATAAATGATATTCATAAGGTTTCCAAAATACTTAATTGTTTTATTTACAGACAATACAAACATTTATTTACAGTTGTAAATTTACAGTAACTTTTGATAGAAATTAATTTAAAGTTATGTAAATTGTTTGAGATTAATTATCACTAAATGTAGATAAATCCAAGTTAATGTTATTTGGGAATTGTAAATAGCATAGCGATTTACAAATAATAATTGATAATGTGAATGTGGAGAGAGTGACTGAAATACGATTTTTGGCAGTTTTGATTCATAATAAGATCTTTTGGAAACCTCAGATTAAATATCTGCAATCTAAAATAGTTAGAAGTATTGGAGTTCTCGCTAATGCTAACTTTACATCAACCATTATGAACATTATAGAAAAGAGCCATTCAAATAGTTCATAAGGTTGATTTTTAATGTCAGACCAACAATTTAAGATTTTTTTTAGCTCCTAGTAGTTTGGTAGTTTCAAACTGCACAGTTTATGTACAAAGCTAGAAACAAACTATCACCAGAAAATATTAAACACTTGTTACGGACAGAGTGGGTGGATATGACTATAGAGAAAGCCTGAACTTCAGAACTTCACCTGTTGGAACAACGATGAAAATAATGTGCGTCTCAGTGATTGGTGTGAAGGTTTGGAACAAACTCAGAGTTGAAGCGAAGTCCAAGCAGGACGTGTTATAAGAAAAGCCTCAAAATGGTTTTTATTCAAAGGTTCAGGGACGAACAGGGTGACGAATATGTCTGGGAGGTGAAATGTTTGTGAAATAAAAATTACTGTCATCATCATGTAATTAATAAATATTAATTGATGTTTTGATCAGTGACTCAGAACATGAGAAGCTTTTTCACCAAATCCTTTTTTCCTCTAGTAATTTTTCAGATGCTCCTTTTTCCTTTTCCTTCAGTGAACCAGGCTGAGGTTCTGCTGCTCTGGACCACATTTGGTCTCAGTTTTATCCTCCGTTGTCTCTGCAGCTGGAAGGACTCAGTAGTTTTTCCTTCCAGAAGAGTTGAACCCTGAATCGTCTCCTGTCATGAAGTCGCTGCACAGCCAGTTAAAATGCTGCTTTTGATGGCGTCCAGGACGAGTCGGACCCGTTTGATTGGGCCAGAGGAGGAGCAGAGCGGCTGATGCTGCAGCACCTGGTGTCTGATTGGCTGAGGGAGATCGCTCCATCGTTTCCTCTTTATTCTCTCACTTTCTCTGCCGTTGGTTGGATTCAGCAGATGGTTGAAGAGTTTCCAGCATCAGTTCTGCTCTCATTGCTGCTGGATGGATTTATTTCCTGAACCCTGTGATGGTACCAGGTGAGGCTGAAGGCGTTTGGTCCCATTGGACCCACTGGTTCCCAGCAGGTTCCTTCTTCTGGTTTTCTGACTCCACAGTGACGACGGTAAACTCGGTCCTGTGGCGACTCAGTTGCTCGGCAGCTGAACATCATTTTGAATCATTCATGTTTAAAAGTCAAAGAGCTGTGCTGTGATTGGATCAGAACCGCTCTTCATTCAGAACCAGGCTGTGGAAAGATGGCGGCAGCAGAAATACTTTGTTGCTGCTGATCTGAACTCCAGACTGACTTTGTGTTTAAAAGCTCAGCAGCTTTTATCCACATGTTTTATTCTGCTTTTAGAGAATCTTTCCTTTTTCTCTCTCCTGCTGGTTCGGGTCACTAATGCCTTGTTTCCACTGAGCGCTGCGGCGCATCTCGACCCGGTTCACTCTTTAGTCTGGTTCCGTCCTAAAAATGTCCTAATCAGCTGGAGCCCAGACTTGATGATCAACTTTAACCATAATTGCCCTTCAGGCTCTTATTGATAGTTACTGATTACCAAACTAAACTTGTTGCTGACAACAGTTTGAACCAGAAGAGCCTTTAGAGAGTCGTAAAGATTTATGGTTCAGTATCTTTTCTGACCGTAGTGAACTGTTCTGATGGATCCGAGTCGTCCAATCAGGACGGACCTTGTTTCCCTCCATCAGCTGCAGATTCACCTCACCACCATCAGAACCAGCTGCTTCAGTCTCTCACACCATCAGCTGCACTTTGTAACCTGTGGAGCTGTTTGGATGTTGAGAGAGTTTAGTTTGTTCCTGTTTTTACTGCCTGCTGTAAAATGAATTGAAACCAGGATAATAAAGAGGAATCGACCTTTGACCCTCGCAGTAGGATTGGTGGCATGAAGGTTAATGTTTAAAGAAGTGGAAGCAGTCAGAAAATGATCCGTCTAGAAATGGAGCCGAATGTTTTCCAGACTAGAAATAAAGACAGAAATATTAAAGCTGAACTAAAGCGATCAGATCTCCTCCCAGGATTTCTGCTGATCACTTCCTGTTTTACTGAACCACTTCCTGTATTGATAAGTTGACAGGAAATGAACTAAAAATAAGAAAAAACTGAAAAAGTTTAAGCATTTCCAGCTCAGCTCAGTGTTGATTCAAAGGGAGGAAAACATTAAAGGTGTTAAAGTCACCTGGGCAGGGGGCGGAGCCTCAGGTGGAGTCAGGGATATCAGATCAGGAGACATGGGGTCAAAGTTCACTTAGTAGCAGAGCTGAATCTTGATCAGGGTGAGTGTTTGCTTCTTCTTGTTTTCCTCTCTCTTTGTTTTCTCTCTGTGGAGGAACCAGAACCAGAACTCGGCCCGGTTCTCCTTCAGCTCTTCATATCTTCACAGAAACAGACGAAGCTTTGATTTTCTTACAGATGGACTCAAACTAAGAGAGAAGCAGGAAGTTCAAACCTTTGTTCTCTCAGTGGGAATCTTGGACCGACCCATTTATCCTGGTTCTTTAGAGGCAAAGTCTCTTTAATCGTCTCTCTGGGAGAAATTCAGGTATGTGCAAGGGAGGGGGTGGGGGAGCTGGTGCTTGAGTACCTGACCCTTTTGCTCCTTGGCCCCAAGTGCCCTTTTGGTCAAATTTTTTATTTATTTATTTTTTGGTAGTATTATTTCCTAAGTCCTCTTCTGACACATAATAACATGTACTAAAATTATTTGTTTTTGTTGGGGGTTTTGTACAACATAATAAGCCCTCCGGTAACCTTGTTACCTTTGACCTTTTGCCCATGACGCAGTTGCCTCTCGCACAGTGAGATAAGGTGGCTAACTGGAGCTCAGCATAGTGAACTCCAGATTACAGAACAGTTTTTGGTGAATAAAAAAAAAAACGTTTTTAGTGAATAAAGTGGAGTAGACTTGCTACTTGTCAGATGACGGAAAATGTTGAAGTATCGTTTCTGCTTCAGAGAGGTAATGAAATACAACAGACACCGACAGGCTTTCGCGTTTGGCTTTCTCTGAAGAACTACTGAGGGGAGGAGACAGCCAGGTGAGGAAAAACTGTTCTTATCTATCGATTCAGTATTTTTATCATACAGACATTAGGCTGCTGCTGTTGTACTATTAGCTAGCTGCTAGCTAACGACTTTGCTAGCAAAGCTAGATAACTGAAAAGCTTCTTCCCTGTGTACAAGGCACATCGCCCGTCCAAAACTTATCATCTCCATAATGGATATATGTCTGATCTTCTAATTTCCTTTGCTGTATAATGTACATCGCATTTATTCTGGCGTTAGGTAAATGTACCTTGAAGGAGAATAACACTTAAATAAAAGTCCAACAAGGATATTCATTTAGAATTAAAAATAACTCACCCTGAATTACCATAATAGATATAATGTGTGTCATTAATGAAGGGGAAAAAACTCAACCCAGACTTTAAGTGAGTTTAGGGTCTGGTTTGCAGAGTATGTAGTTAATTTTTTCCCAATTATTCAATGAAAAAAAAATTAACCTCAGTTAAGTAAAATAAAATTGTAATCAAAACTTTTAATAATTTCTTTTTTAAAAACTAAAAGTTTTGTTTAAAAATCTTTTTCTTTTTAAATTAAATGACTCCTTTTTGTCCCGTGAACTTAAAAAGTTATTTGGCAAACATAAACTTTTATTTGCACACATGAGAAATCTTTTGTTGCGATTTTGGCTCCTGCCCATGACGTCATGTGAGAATCACAAGCAAAACTTTGAGTCAAACAAAAACTTAGAATATCAAGAAAAGATTTCTGACATGCACAAATAAGTTTGTTTTGCAAATAATTTTTTCACTTCATGAGACAAAAGTATGGGATTTTAATTTTAAAACAAGTTTTTTTAAGCAAAACTCAGTAGGCTTTTCCCATAGTGACATGCATTAACAATTACATTTTTGCTTTTTTTTTTTTTTTTTTGCAGTTCCACATTAAAGTTTGATGCAGCTCTGCTTTGCTGAATGAACCATCTTCATCTCCCCGTACTCTAACAGTTCCACTAGTGGACTGTAATCTTTTTATATAGATTACAGTACACTAAAAGGTTGCATTGTGCCCTTGTTTATATTTTTAATAGTGTAATTCTGTAAAGACAAAATATGTCTAGTCTAGCTCTGATTTACATATCTTGCTAAATTGCGGGTTTGAATATTGTAATATTTTCCTATAACAAAATTGACCTGCAGAAAGAAATTACTAATAAAATATCTTACATATGCATAGTTGTATGCTCTACATAGATATTTTCCTTGGCTTTGATTTTATATTTCACAATTTTGTAATTTATCATTGTTTATTAAACTCTGAAAGCTGAGAGGCTGTTAATATTCTGTCCTAGAATGTGGTAAGATGTGCCCTTTTTTTGTTGAGCACCTGCCCCTTTAGTGGTCTCTGCACGGCCCTGGAGAAATTGGACTATAGTTTGGTTCTGCTGCTTGTGTTGTTCTCTTCCATATCATCACCAAAATAATCAAAACTTTCATAGATTAATATTTAAATAGATTAAAAACAAACAGCTGCTCCAACCTCTAAATGCTTTATTGAGGAGCTAAACTGAGGAGTTTGTTATCTGGTACTTTGTCCTTTTGGACTTGTTCGTCTCAGGCCCTGTGTTCATTGATAACTTTACCTGTTAAACTTTAACTTTAAAGTAAAGTTATCAACCTTTGAACCTCTTGATAACTACCGGAAATTCTGACAGAGGAATCTCTGCTGCTCGGCCCTGAGTTCAGGAAAACATCCTCAGAGTTCAGAACAGGATCTGTTAAAATCCCGTCTGCCTGCTGAGGTTGATCTGGTCCAACAGTTCTGGAGGAGACAGAGGAGCTGTCCTACCCACAATCCTCTCTGCTGGTTTAATCCGTTAAAATCTGATTTTACAGTCAAGTTACCAAAGCAGCATGTAACGCTCTGCTGTAAAAATCCTCCTGGCATCAGAACAAACACCAAACCTCCAGAGTCTGCAGAGAAAGTTCGCTGTTTGCCAGCTGAGGTCATCATCAAGGTCAATCCAGCTGTTTGAAGGAGTGTGTGATGTCATGCTGGTGCACGGCCACCAGGAGGCGCTCTGCAGCTGAGCTGAGATCCAGCAGCATATCCACAGTCTGATCTGTGTTAGCATGGAGCTGCTGAGCTTCACACTCCTCCACTGCTCAGCTGTGGGTCTCTGAGGGAGAGTTTGTAGTCAGCAGACTGAGGAGAACAGGAAACTGTTCTTAACTTCACCCTCATGTTGCAAAAAACATGATCAGATTTATTACAGCTTCACAGTGAGACAAAGACCAGAGAAGATTTTAATGAAGGACGATCTTCCAAAGCCTTCAGTTCTGTTTCATTTTGTCCTTTAAAACCCAATAATGTCTGATCAGAACCAGCTGGTTCTGGACCGTATGAAGCCATGATGTCACTGCAGAGATCAGGGAGCATAAAGCTGCTAAACCAGCTGCTTCATGGGCAGCAGGTTCTGGAGGTCAGAGACAGAAACATGGACTTTCTGTCCAAAGCAGAAAAACTTCAGCTGATCTTCAGTTCTGGAGAACCTTCATCACAGCATGACATCACTCACTCCGTCAAACAGGGATTAATCTAGTCACCTGAGAACTAAACACCTGAGCAGGAGGCCAGACTCCTTTCTGGAGGAGCTTTCTGCAACTGATGCTGCCACCTAGTGGTAGCAGCTACACATTACAGTCAGAAGCAACAAGCAGGATTTAAAGATGTTTCAATTTTAATTTGAAGGAAATAAAATCCTAGAAAGACTGACAGTCGCTGCAGAACCTTAAAATGAATTATTGTTCCTCATGAAGTAAAATATGATGCATTAATGGTCAGATAAATACATTTTTATAGTCAGTCAGTTTACATCAGTATGTATGTAAACTATGGAAGTCATATTTTTATATTATGGCGTTATTTTATTATGACATAGTTTACATAAATATTATTTTCTGTTGGAAAGTGTGTATTAATCTGGTATTTTTAGTTTAAATTCCAACTTCATTAGAGCAAAGTAAATGATTCATGAAATTAAGCCTCAAATAATGAATCTTCATGTTTTCCAGGTAAAAGATGGAGCAGCAGCAGGAAGTGGATTTCGGTAAGTGATCAGAAGCAGAAACAACTGCTTCCACTTCAGAATCCCTAAGACGGATCCAAAAACCGTTTGAACCGTATGAGAGCGCCATTTGTCTTCTTCAATAATACCGTGAATCATATCTGTGCCTCACTCACAGTAATAGCATTGATGAGATAGATATGGTGTGTGTTGAGCTCTGAAATTTTGACAGAAGTGTGAAAATGAATGGTTGAGAGCCTGAAAACAGATAGAAACCATCAACCCCAGAGCAATTTTGACAGGTTTTTATGGAAGCTGACACTCGGTTGTGATCAGACTTTGTACCAATAGAGCGATATTTGGAGGCGTGAGGGCAAATTAAAATGTTCAGGAATGTAATATGGGATAAGGGTGAGGCAGTAGAAATGAATGGAAGTCAATGGAAAGTCCCCACAAAGAGCCTGACCATCATTTATTTGTGTGTCTGAGCATCACAGCTGGAGGTTCTATAAGCAGAGAGCTGAGCGGGTCAGAACCCAGAGAACAGAGACCAACAGGTCTAGTTTATATTTTATTCACTGTGAAGGAAACAAAGTAAAAACACAAACATGATTCCAGTTTAGACCTGAAAATGTTTCAAACTCAGTTTTGGCTCTAATTTCCTTCCTGAACTCAGAAGTTCTCCAGATGTTTGTGAGGAGACGAGCCAGCAGAGATCAAAGGTCATGAAGGAGTGAAGGAGTCGATTCAAACCAGATGTTACTGCTGGTAACATCTGGACTCATGATAGGAACCAGCTTCTGCTTCACAGGACACTTACTGGACCTGGATCACTGGACTGACTGGTTCTGGTTTCTCTCTCCAGAAGTCCAGAAGATGGAAGATCTGGATCTGAAGAAGAACAGAGCAGAACCTCCAGGATCCAGCTGTCCCTCCATGAGGAGTGACTGGTCCAAAGGAAGACCTCCACAGTTCAGTACTGAACCTGGACCATCAGAACCATTGTAAGAAACCAGTTTCTAACTGGTTCATGTGATTTTATAGAGATAAAATATAAATGATATCAACTGGTTGATCTCAATGCTTAAATAAAAAGTAAGAATTTTGATTTTAAATTAACTTAAAGATAAATAAATATGAAGGATGTTGGTCAGTGAATCAGAGTTTGAATGAATCAGTGATGAAAATGTTGCATGAAAACAAAAAGAACAAATAATGTGAGGACCAACGACTCAGATTATATACTGGAAACACTGGGTCCAGTTGACCCAGGTAGGCTGATGACCTGGCCACACCCACTAAGCCTAAGCAGCTCCAAACAGAAAGGTCAGAGCAGCTCTAGAGGACTGGGCTGGTCTCCTGGTTCTGAGGTTCTGCTTCCTGCTCGGTTTTTGGGTTCTGGTCTTTAATGACCCACATCGGCTCCTCAGACAGGTGAACAGCTTTAGTTCTGATATCAGGGACCAGATATTCTGCTCTCCACTTTCTACCACTAGATGGCAGCAGAGAGACGCTGTGCAGTGCATTCTGGGATTTGGAGTTCTAATAGTGGACACTATAGAAGTACTTTGTGGACTAATCCCTAGAAATATGATCTGATCAGCTCCATCAAACTGGGACATGAGCCTGTTGTCCTGCTGGTTCTGCTGTGACCCAGACCAGTAGAACCAGTTCTGGAGAAAATATTGAGTTTGACCAACAGATCAGTCTGAATGTTTCACTCTGGAGCTTCAGACCTGCAGCAGTTTGTGTTCAGAGCTTCTTCTCTGGTTTTTATCTCAGTTTCTCACTGATTGATCTGAATAACAACATGTTTGTGTTTCAGAGGTCAGAACCACAGAGGGAGAGCAGAACCTCCAGGATCCAGCTGTCCCTCCATGAGGAGTGACCGGTCCAAAGGAAAACCACCACACTTCAGAACTGAACCTGGACCATCAGAAACAAAGTAAGAAACCAGTTTCTATCTGGTTCATGTGACTCTGCAGAGCAGGACTGGTTCTAGGCATGGATACACGAGGAGACAGGCAGAAAGTAAAGGAGGCTTTATTATGCGTCCATTTTCTGCTCCATGATATTTATTAACATTGATGACTAGTGATTGATTCATGGGATAAACTTTGTCCAACTCCACAACAAAACTCAACCCTAAAACCTTGAAATTAAAAAGTTTCTTCATAAACGTTTTATTTTCTTGTTAAATCCAAGATTTAACCAACAACATAACATTTATCTACTTTTATTGTGATTATGCAGTTATGCATCTTAAGCTAATTTGGACCTAAATGAACATAAAAACACATTTCTTTCAAACAGTAATAACGACTAAAGCAAAAGGTTTTTAAACTCAAAGCTTCAAAAGTTTTTCTTGCCTCCTGTTTTCCACTGTCTCTTTGCTTCAGTGCTCAGTGAGACATCAGGCAGGATGAATGATCTTAAAGATTCACTGAATGTTGGCTGTGGTTGGTTACCCAGCATCGGCTCAGTGATGCTCAGTAACTTTATTACACCTGATGGAGAACGAACACAAAAAATGGGAAGGGAGAGGACAGGTCAGACATTTTCTGCTTCATTTGGAAAAAGGAGGGGCAGCAATTTTACTGAAAAAGGGATTTTATTTGAAGTTGAAAAAGAGGAAAAGGATAAAGATGGAAGATAAATAATGATTGTTGCACAAATCAGAGATATGACCATATCAGTAATAAATGTTTATGAGGAGAAGGACAGTTTCCTGAAACAAACAGTCAAAATAATAACTGATGATGCAAAAGGAATGAAACTGATGGTGTCATGTACAAGCAAAATCAGCCAGAACCCAAAACGCAGCCAAGACAAGTGTTCAATACACAAAAAGTTTATTACAAAATAAGGGTGAAGAAGGGGCTCCACAGGGTGCGGTCACACTGGTGAGTGAGGAATGGGGGAACCACAGGGGTTGGGAAGCCAGCTTGGGGAGGGTAGGGTGAATGGGCCGTGGACAACCAGATGACGGGGACAAAATCCATAAACCAGAGACTTAGTCGTTGAACAATCCAGGGTAATGCACAGGGGCTTCTCAGGCAATGTAAATCCAATAGACAGAAAACTAGAGGCAGGGTTCAGCAACAGGAGGTCAAAAATCTTCAACAGCAGAGGGAAAAGGCCAAAATCTGTGGTCAAAAAACAGACAGGATCAGAAAACCAGGAGACTCATGAACATGGAACAAGGCTTGAAAGCTGTGACTGTGGCAACAGACGATCTCACACTGATCTGGTGACGAGCAGCTGTTTAAATAGGAGCAGCACAGTGCAGGTGAGGGGAATGAGTAATCAGCACAGTCAGGGTAGGGCTGACATCATGACAGATGGGGGGAGACTTTAATACGGTTTAAATTAATATATTAGTTAGATACTCTTCTGATTATGGGCCACAGACAACGACATCCAGAATGCTAAATAATATCACTAAAGAGTTTGGTCTGATTGATGCTTGGAGAAATATCAACCCCAAGAAGAGAGACGACACATTTTACTCAGATCCACACAAAAGCTACTCTGGAATAGATTATCTATACAAATCTCAGCCACATATACATAAGGTATTAAAATGTAACATAGAAAATATAACTATAAGTGGCCATGCACCTATAATGTTAACTTTAAGTATAAACAAGGAACCTTGTTTCTGATATTGGAGAATGAATGTATCAATCATGTCTAATGAAAATATTGTCAAAGAAATCAAGGAGCCACTTAAGGAAAACTTTGAAATAAATGATAATGGGGAAGTTTCACCAACAATATTATGGGAAGGAGGAAAAGCAGCGATAAGAGGGAAAATAATAGAAATATCATCCAGAAAGAAAAAAGGCAGAATGAAAGAACAAAGGGATTTGGAAAATAAGATCAAAGAACTGGAAAGGGAGAAGAAACTAAAAACATAAAGGGAAACATTAAAAAGGCAAAAGATAAACTAGAGGAGATACTAAGTGTCAAAGCTGAAGGTTCTCTACGCTTTACAAATCAAAGATATTATGAAATGGGCAACAGGGCGAGTCGCCTCTTGGCATTTCAACTTAGGAAAGGCCAAGTAAACAAAACACCCTCAACTATGCAGACTAAAACAACCCAAAGAAACAGCTGAAGCATCACAGAATATTATAAAAACTATACGACGATTCGGACAGAAATAATATAATATCAGACGAGGATTGGGAAGAAACATTTAGC
Source organism: Poecilia formosa (assembly GCF_000485575.1). Taxonomy (NCBI): domain Eukaryota; kingdom Metazoa; phylum Chordata; class Actinopteri; order Cyprinodontiformes; family Poeciliidae; genus Poecilia; species Poecilia formosa. Next base: position 146,207 of record NW_006800596.1, on the reverse strand, counting down.
TCTGGACACAAATTAACTAACAGCCGACGTGGAGGGAGTTTGATTGGAAAGTTAAGATGCGTTTCTTTAACTCTCATGGAGGAGAACTGGAGTCATGTCAGTTATCACATCTAAATATGGCGAAACATCCCGGCTTTGTTGGATAAATTGTGGAAAAGTGGAGGATTTTCCTCATATGTGTTGGGATCGCCCGAAGGTGGTGGAGTTTTGGAAAAATGTCCAGATATTAAAAGTATTTTGGGCATTTAGATCTGGATATATCTGTTTCTATTTTAGGAATAATGCCCTCAGACATGATTGACAAAGACAATAAATACTTGATCAGATTTCTGCTTATGATTGTAAAAAGTGTATAACTTCTGCTTAGTTCAGGTCACAACCTCCCAGTTTTACACAGTGGAGAGATGGGATTAAAAAAGTCTATATATGGAAAAAACAACATCAAGACGACAACTTAAGATGGAGACCTATAACTAAATTCATACTGTAACCTTGACACCTCTATTTAATTTTATTCTTTTGTTTGGTTTGTGTACTTTTTGATTTTATTTTGTATTATCATTATTGTGAACCTTTATTACTTGAGTTTGTATTTTCAGCATCTCTCCAGTTCATTTCACAGCAGTTATTCTGATGTATAAATCCATGGATGTTGTTGATGAGGAGGGATTTCTCATAATGGGACGAAGGTGGAGATGTAACTGTCTGACCGTCTCTTCCATCAGTGAAGATGTTAAGATGTGAAGTGTAAGAAGCGACAAGGGAGGACATGTGTACATGTTGATGTAGAAAGTTATTGAAAATAAAAAGTAAAAAAAAAACAAAACAGGGAGAAAACATGTAATGATCTAAGAGCTGCATCAGCTGCTGCCATCTTAGATTTCAGCTCTGTGGAAACCACCTGTTGGAGCATTTTATGAATTTATCTAAAGAAATGCA
>NW_006800596.1:141468-144263 GCF_000485575.1 Poecilia formosa | reverse complement strand
CAAGATAAAAACCCATTTTAGTTTTAATTCCTGCACCCAGTACATAAAAATGTTCCACTCAGCTGCAGATGAAGAACCTTCAGAAACACACAGACAGCTACCAAATTCACACTGTGATGCAGCAGCGCCAACATTGAGGGCCAGTAAATGATAAACTGCTGCTGATCTGCATGACATGAACTCTCCGACTGTCTACCGTCCATCTAGGGGCTGAACACATGGACCGACCCATCGGTGCTGCTGGACCATCACTGATTTTGTCAGTTTAATAGTTTTCCTGCTTGATAAATGCATATGTTCATCTGGGCTCTTATAGAAATACATTTTGAACAATATTCAGTCAAACTATATTACAGAGTAAACACAAAATGCAGTTTGGGGTTTTATGGGTTTTATACATCCATCCTGTCCCCATCTGTGATCTTCAGGCCATGCTGCCCTGGATGCTTCAGAATAATAAATAAAATCAAAAAACCTTTTCATAATGTGAACAGTAGTAAACCTGTCTAATATATTAGCTGGGTCTAAATCCATCAACTGGAGCTAAAGTAAAATAAAGGAAATGGAAGATGATGAATATTTTTGTTTTTATCAAAACTGAACAGGCAACAATATTTTCTATTTTTTTCTTACTCTTTTACATTTGAAAATCTCTCTGTGGGAAACGAGTCCCAACCTGGTTCATGGAACCCAAATAACTTCATTCTGGTCAGAGTTCACGAGCATTTCATATAACATGATCAGCAGATGTTAACTTGTAGTCATTTTCCATCACACACTGCTAAAAAGAACGGCATTTCAAATGAAACACTTTGACAAAACCCTGAAGCTCAGAGGTCAGAGGTCAACATGTCAGATTAACTGGAACCTTCAACCAGAGAAAAACAATCAGAGTTTAATGAGCAAAACTGATTAAATCAAGTCTGTGTAGCAAGAACCTGGTTTATTTATTTGCTTTTTTCTTTTATCCGTCGCCTCAGTGGGAGTTTTATTCAGAAAATATAAAATTATAATTTTATATTTCCTCAGTGACTGAAATTGGAATTACTTTCAGGTTTAGACATCTTGGTAGAAAATTAATTAGTTTTCTGTAATTATTTTTCCATCATAAAAGTTCATGCACAAACCCTTCTTAGAATATCAGAAATGTTTTTTATTGGGGTTTTTCTTCAGATTTTGATGTTTGGTGTCAAAAGGAGCTGACACTGAACAGGCTTTTGCTTCCTGGCAGCTGAAGGAGGAACAGCTTATCCTGCTCTCTCTTGTCCTCACTGATAACTTTGGCTGTGAGTTATTTTTAAAGTCACAGTTTTTATAGTTATATTTACATTATCAACATCATAAAACATAAAACATAATAATAACCTTTAGATTTAATAATAAACATTTCCACATATCATTTTCGATATCCACCGGACCCTCAGTTACGCGATATGTCACCTGTTTGGGATTCCTCTCTGTTCTGACTTCACTGCGCTTTCTGATTGGCTACCTGTCGCATTCAGCAGGTTGTATTCTCGTTCCCAGTCAGGGAAAACCCCACAGGCTGCGATAAAAGGGCCAAGACAACCCAAATAGGGCATATTCAGGATTTAGTGGGAACACCAACATGCAGAAGCCTTATCTGACTGTTCATTCCTCCTACCACCGGGCCGCAACAAAATTTCCAGGTCTTGACCGGTCCGCGGTAATAAAAAGGTTGGGGACCACTGATTTAGCACATGCTAGCAGACGCAAAGGATCAGCACTTTTACTGTTACAGTTACCGTTCGGAAACTACCGTAATCAGTCCAGTTAAATCTAATCTTGGCAACTTTTTCTTTTTCAACGTAAAAAATGTGATATTCAGTTGACCTCTTATGACTCCAATTTTGGCTGTCCGCTCCCCTCTGCTGCAGCTGCATAGTTGTGGAAAACCTGGAGCGGCAGAGATATCTGCGGCTTATATGTATATGTTTACTAGTTTTAAAAAAAAAACTTTGGGGTTGTGGTTTATAGGCCAGTGCGGCTCATAGTTCGGAAATACGGACTATAATCCTTACTGGATTTTTTTGTGAAGAAGCCACAGAGGGTTATTTAATTGTGCTTTCTGGAAAACAACATATTTTTACATTTAGGCACTCCTGCAATCGTCACACTTTTTCTTGTTACAAAATGACTCCGGCCCCCCACCAGAGAAAGGAAAAGTTATGTGGCCCTCGCAGGAAAAAGTTTGGGGACCCCTATTAAAAAGTATTCACACACTCATAAAAGTTTTGGCACCCTGGTCAATTTTGATGCTTATGAGGACAAGAAGATCAAGGAGTGGTCAGAAATTATTTTAATTCAACAATTTAATTAGAAAAACAAAAATGAAAAGATCACCATAGTCTGACACACAGGGAAACTTGCAGCTGGAGCAAAACTCACTGTGTTGAGATGTTTCTCAGAGTAAAAACAAATATCTAGTTATCTGCGGTTTCTGTCCAGGCGCATCTCGTTCATGTGGCCCATCAGTCTGGGTTAGATTGGTGCTGTGTTTTGTGGATCAGGAGCAGTGAAAGTCTTGTGCGTATCCTCTGATAATATCCTGCTGAGCTGCAGGTCAAAAACTATGGAAAGGTTTTCCTGCAGATTGATATGAGGGGGGGAGGCTCCTACTGTAGAAACCCTTTGAATGTTCAGCAGGATCAACCAGCTGTACAGTGCAGCTCTATGAATTATTTTCTTCATGTTTTACATGTTTCTGGTTTCTTCTGAATGAAATCCTCCTCATGGTTTGTAGTTGGAATGAACTCCTTTCTAGACATCTTGAT
>NW_006800596.1:133167-138800 GCF_000485575.1 Poecilia formosa | reverse complement strand
AACATTTAATAATCTGCTGCTGGGAGCCATGTTTCTATAGAATATACTACTATTATTAATGATGAGGAGGATTCTCGATGCTGCAGCAGCAGATATGGGCTAAGCAAACCCAGAGATGCCAGAGGTCCACAACAGGCTGGACTTCCTGCTCTGCTCACTTCATTTATAACTCACTTTCTGCTTGGTGGAAGATCTCAAGGAGCCAAACGGTCTAGTCCAAGTCAGTGTGACTTGTCAGAGCTGTGAGCAGTTCCTCCTCCTCTCCATCATCTCCAGTAGTTTCCTTCATTCAGCTCAGTCAGCCTCTTCATCAGCTGCTGCAGCTCCTTTGAGGCTCAACATCTGACTGAGCTGAAGGTCTGAGGACATGAAGCCTGGACCAGAACCAGAACCTGGACTTTCGTCAGGAACTGCACATACTCTATGTCGGGTCAAACTCAGTAAACTGAAGATCAGATGATGACATCATGATGACATCACTGTTATCATATTTTATCTGTTTATGATCCAGATTGATTTCATTAAAACTGAATTTATTTCTTCTCTCATCACAGACTTGGTGGCTGTAAGCTTGTAAAGGCTGAATGTGAAGTTGTGGCTTCAGCTCTGAAGTCCAACCCAGATCTGACTGAACTGGAAATACGTCAGATCTACATAAATGGAGGTGGAGACTCTGATATGAAGCCTCTGCTTGAGATCTTGGAGAGTTCAGTCAGTAAAGTGAAGAGTCTGAGGTTTGTTTTCCCTACTTATCCCATAAAATCATTCATTGATACTTCAGTTCTTAGTTTAATTAATAATTTTATTGTAATATTTTAAAACAACCTTTTTTAATGTCAGAATAAAATCTCTAAAATATTTTACCTTATAAATGAATTATTTTCTTATTTCAGATTTTGAGATCATTGAACTTTGTTTTTCAGTTTTTAAAATGTTTCTGACTGATAAACAAAATGAGTAAATAATTCAAATGAAGTTAATTAATGATGGAGATGTTTCAGTTTGGTTGATAAAGATTCAGATTTTTTTATTTCTGATTCTCATCTTTCCATCCAGAATGAAATGTTTTACTTCAGTCGAGCCACAAACACTGACCAGCAGTGTTGTGGTCAAGACCACCTAACCCGAGACCAAGACAAGACCAAGACCAGAGTGTATCGAGACCGAGACAAGGCTAAGACTTTTAGGGTCCGAGAGCAAGTCAAGACCAAGACCAGCGCCCCATGCTATGACATGATAAAATGTGAAATATGATCGAAATTGCTTCTCAAACTGATCTGAAAGATCCGTATTTCCATAAAACGACCTAGTTATTAAATACTTGATAAATTTTACCAATATTAAAAGCAGAACAAACTTTTTTCTGCTTTGCTTCCATCTCTGTGCTACAATCCGCGGTGGTCTGAAACCATACCTAAAAAGATAACGCCCTGGGCATTTGCCTATATTGCTCATGTCAGAAACCACCACTCTCTGTACCATTTAACATAGCAATTGAGGCAATGCCTAGATGGCAAATAATGCTCAACTATGAACACTGACCAAGGAGCAACAACCAAGAAGTAACCATGCACAAGGCGCTCATCGTGACTGTTCTCACCCTCTCTCCACAACATGAAGCTAGCTAGTCTGACACCATGGCAGACTACCATTACAGCTGCCACTTTGAACGAAAACAATCAAAGAGCAATGTGCATGCTCTGCGTGCTCTTTCATTCTTGTATTTTATTTATTTATTAATAAAAAAATATCAATGTATATAATTAAATAAAATAATGATAGGTACTGCAGTGTATGCAGAGCATTACAAGAACAAAGAAGAGTGTTCTGTCAGGTCAGCATACGCTGTCAGATCGTCATACGCTTAGAACGAACTCACGGCTATATCTGTCAGACACTTCATTACCATTATCATTTTATTTAATTAGCAACATAGAATCATGACGTAGATCATCATACACTTTACTAACACTTGTATGGCATCCTGACTTAGCGGTTAAGTAGGTTAATGAGTTTTACATGGGCGTGTGTTGTAGTTGACTGCAGCTGCTGCCAGACCCTGCTTTACATACACTTTGAAACCATGACGTGGTATAGTTGTCGTGGTATATGATATAGTTATTATTGAAAACAATTTAATTACTTATTTTCGTGAGAACTTGCTGCGTATGGTGAACTGACAATTCTGACTGTCGGACTTCTTAATGCGCAGGCCTGGTACTCACTGCATGTTTGCTATTCTGACAGCGTATGGTAATCTGATAGAACAACGGTGTTCTATTAGATCAGCATACATATGTTGTCAGTCATACGCTTAGCTCAGACATGTATACGCTGCTGTCATTACCATCCATCCATCCATCCATCCTTCCATTTTCTTACGCTTATCCGGGGTCGGGTCGCGGGGGCAGCAGCTTCAGAAGGGTCGCCCAGACTTTCCTCTCCCCAGACACTTCTTCCAGCTCCTCCAGGGGAACCCCAAGGCGTTCCCAGGCCAGCTGAGAGACATAGTCCCTCCAGCGTGTCCTGGGTCTTCCTCGGGGCCTCCTCCCGGTGGGACGTGCCCGGAACACCTCACCAGGGAGGCGTCCAGGAGGCATCCGTACCAGATGCCCGAGCCACCTCAACTGGCTCCTCTCGACGTGGAGGAGCAGCGGCTCCCTCCCGGATGACCGAGCTTCTCACCCTATCTCTAAGGGAGAGCCCAGCCACCCTCCGGAGGAAACCCATTTCGGCTGCTTGTATCCGGGACCTCGATCTTTCGGTCGTGACCCAAAGCTCATGACCATAGATGAGGATGGGTTGGGAACGTAGATCGACCGGTAAATCCAGAGCTTCGCTTTTTGACTCAGCTCTCTCTTCAACAATACGGATCAGTACAGCACCTACTTCACAGCAGACGCTGCGCCAATCTGCCTGTCGATCTCCCGCTCCCTTTTTCCCTCATTCGTGAACAAGATCCCCAGATACTTAAACTCCTCCACTTGAGGCAGGACGACCCCCCCTGACCCGGAGAAGGCACTCTACCCTTTTCCGGCTCAAGACCATGGCCTCGGATTTGGAGGCACTGAGCCTCATCCAGGCCGCTTCGCACTCGGCTGCGAACCGCTCCAGCGAGAGCTGCAGATCATGTTTCGATGAAGCCAACAGGACCACATAATCTGCAAAAAGCAGAGATGCGATCCTAAGGCCACCAAAACGGATCCCCTCAACACCTAGGCTGCGCCTAGAAATTCTGTCCATGAAAGTAATGAACATAATCGGTGACAAAGGGCAGCCTTGGCGGAGTCCAACTCTCACCGGAAACGAGCCTGACTTATAGCCAGCAGTGCAGACCAGACTCTGACACCGGTCGTACAAGGACATGACAGCCCGTATCAAAGGGCCCAGTACCCCATACTCCGCACCTCTCTTCACCCGAGTGTCAAAGACATACGGCCGCAGATTCGATGAAACGACGACAAAATCGATCATCGAACTGCGGCCTAGGGTGTCCTGGTGCCAGGTGCACTTATGGACACCCTTATGCCTGAACATGGTGTTTGTGATGGATAATCCGTGATGAGCACAGAAGTCCAACAACAGAACACCACTTGAGTTCAGATCGGGGGGGCCGTTCCTCCCAACCACGCCCCTCCAGGTCTCACTGTCATTGCCCATGTGAGCGTTGAAGTCCCCCAGCAGAACAAGGGAGTCCTCAGGAGGGGCACTCTCCAGTACCCCCTCCAAGGACTCCAGGAAGGGTGGGTAATCTGAACTGTTCTGACACGGTCAGAACCCGTCCCCCCACCCATAGGCAGAGGGAGGCTACCCTCCCGTTCACCGGGGTAAACCCCAACGTACAGGTGCCAAGATGGGGGGCAACAAGTATGCCCACTCCTGCTCGGCGCCTCTCACCGTGGGCAACTCCAGAGTGGAAGTACATCCAGCCCCTCTCAAGGAGACTGGTTTCAGAACCAGAGCCATGCGTCGAGGCGAGGCCGACTATTTCTAGCCGGAACCTCCCAGCCTCCCACACTAACTCTGGTTCCTTCCCCACCAGAGAGGTGATATTCCATGTCCCAAGAGCCAGCTTCTGCAGCCGAGGATCAGACCGTCAGGGTCCCCTCCTTCGGCCGCCGCCCATTACACACTGCACCCGACCCCCTTGGCCCCTCCTACAGGTGATGAGCCCGTTGGAAGGGGGACCCACGTCTCCTCTTCGGGCTGAGCCCGGCCGGGCTCTGTGGGTGAAAGCCTGGCCACCAGGTGCTCACCATCGTGCCCCACCTCCAGGCCTGGCTCCAGAAGGGGGCCCCGGTGACCCGCGTCCAGGCGAGAGAACGCCAGATCCAAAGTTTTTGTGCTTCATTAGGGGTCTTCGGGCTGCGCTTTGTGTCCTTCCTCACCTAGGACCTGTCTGCATGGGGGGCCCTACCCGGGGCATAAAGACCCAGACAGCATAGCTCCTAGGATCATTGGGACACTCAAACCCCTCCACCACGATATGGTGGCAGCCCAAGGAGATGCGCTGTCATAACCATATGCTTTTATTTATTAATCACTAACATAGAATCATGACGTAGATCATCATACAATGTTATTAACAGCTGTATGGCATCCTAACTTAGGTTAAGTAAGCAGGTTAATGAGTTTTACATGGGCGTGTGTTGTAGTTGACTGCAGCTGCAGCTAGACTCTGCTTTAAATACACTTTGAAACCACGACAACGCATGTATATCTATCTAGTTATCATATTATATCATATTATGAACAATTTAATGACATATTTTCGTCATAACTTGTTGCCTCTACTGAACTGACAACTCCACTGATGGCCGGACTTCTTAATGCGCATGCGCGGGCATGCTACTCACTGCATTTATGCGATTCTGACAGCGTATGGTACCTAATAGAACGACTCTCAGTGACACTCCAGTCCTATCTAATAAGTAAAGAGACGAGTAGATGAATCATACTGTTCCTGAGTGTCACATCACTATATTGCAGACTTTTGGACACAGCGTTGTCCCATATGTGCGACAAGTCAGTCAACACCTCCGCACAATAATTCAGCGCAGTGAGTGACTTTTTTTCTTCACAAATAACGTGTCTCTGTACAGCTAGTTTTGCTAACATCACGTCAACGGAGCTTACCTTTCTTTGAGCTACTTTTCTAAGTGACGAAAAAAGTTAGACGTTGTCCTCACCGTCTGTGAAAGCGAAGCGCTGCTGAGTTAGCTGTGGCCATCGGATTTCTTATGATTTATGCAGCAATATTGCATTATTGACGATTAGACGGACATCTTCTGCCGCTCAGAGAAAACCACTGTGCATGTCTCAGAGCGCCGCGCACGAGTGAAAGGTGGGGAGGGGGAGTAACAGAAACACGGCAATTGCTTTGTTTTGAATCGGTGCGTTTTGCATCCAGTGAAAACGAAGATCTTAACAAATGAAGGGGACAGTATGTTGTACGTTTAGTGATATTTTTACAGTTACGTTCTCGACTGATCTTGAAATAAAATGCAGAGTCCTCAGAGCCCAAGACCGAGACCATCAAAAAATTTTCTCGAGACCATTCTCGAGACCAAGACCGAACTCGAGTACTACTAATCTAAATGAACTGAATGACAGTGAGGTTTGCAGCAGCAGCA
>NW_006800596.1:85435-130383 GCF_000485575.1 Poecilia formosa | reverse complement strand
TCAATAAAGATCCGATTCAAACTGGGTTCCATTCAAAGTGGGCGGTACCGCCCCCCGGGGACGTTCAGAGGATGGCAGGGGGCGCTGGGATTCCTTTGGGGGGCGTCTGGTCGAAGGTAAACTTTACACCTTATATGCACAACAATACCAGTTTAGACTTTGAGCAACTTCCTAAAACTGTATTGTGTAACATTAAATCATGCTTGGCTGCAACGGTATCAATGGCAGCTCTTCTTCTTCTCTTCAGTGTTTGTAGCTTCTTGGCGCAGCTCCGCTCCTGCTAGTAGCTTTACTGTATCAGTTCAGCGTCTCACCGGCTGATGACGTTGCTGTGATTCACGTTGTCTGGTATTTTTGTACATATGTTTCTGCAGTTCTATGATCATGTTAAGCAGCAGCTTATATTAAAACGTGTTTTATTTCCGTCTGGATGCTGCTCGCTTCCGTGGAAGGACAACAGAAAATCGCTCTTATAAACATGTAATTACTAAAATCACGATACCATCACTTTGAACCTATTTAAATAAAGAAATCCCTCCATGGTGACACCATGACAGAGAGTGTTCATTTTAACAGGTTCGGTGTGAAACGGGGGTGATGGAACAACACAGCACTTTTAAATTTCAATAATCAGAATACCGAAATTGTTTCCATTGTTTTAAATGTTTATGTAAGTCTGCCTTTTCCCCATCGATATGCTTCCTGACCGCTGCGCACCTTAGGGGGTAAAAAAAACAAACGACACGCACATTACACAAAACTCTGAAACAGGAGAAGCGGGAGATAAACCGGAGCGACAAACTAGATGTGAATTATGGCATAAAAACAGAGAATCCGACGCTGAACAGTGAAAAATCAACACATGATGTGAAACACATCGTGACTATTGGGCAGCGCAGCAGGTGATGAGTGAAGATTACTGATGGTGAGCGTCAATAAATGATAAAATAAATCTAGCAACAGGAAAGAAACTAAAGTGGACATAGCAATAAACCAAGAGAGGATAATGCTAATCAAAGGAAACTAAATGGAAATGAATGAAGAACAAAATGCAAGAATAAACTAAGAAACTAGTAAATACAGAAGAATAAACTGGTATGGCAAGACCTTTCGATCAATAAGAGGACTGTATGGCAAGAATAAACAGACACTATTTCCAGATAAAAAGTAAAATAATATTGTTGAAGTGCCATGGGTTTGTTGAGACCACATCTAGTATTGAGAATAAATATAACTTACAGACCATAACAGTAAATAACTTATCACTTATTTATGTGTTTAATTTATTTCTTCAATATTATTTTTCATGTCAGTGTTAATGTCATGAGGCTGACGACTCCATGACACTTTCAGTTTGACTCATTAGGATTTGATTAAGAACCAGATTTGTTCTTTGTCATTTCTGTCCAGTAAAACTATTAATCTATAATCAATAGTCTATATAAAGATATAATCCATGTTTGTCTCATATTTGTATGGCATTAAAAGGAACTTTATTTTTTCCACTGAAAGCTCTAGTTTGCACAGTAAATGCCATGTGGGTGAAGAGTATGGATGATACTCTGATGTCCCATTCTCCTGAAGGCAGCACAGAGCTGCACCACCAGAAACACTGAAGAGAAGAAGAGCTATGATTAATGTAGTTACAGTTCTATCCAGGTTTTGATATTGCAGAGCTCAGTCGTTTTGCAAATAGTTCAAAGTTTAAACTGGCATGTTGAACATCTTTTATCTGGTCATTTTGGGGAATATTTAACAACTAGAAAATGACAAAGAACCAGAATATTTTTTTCCCATTGATTGGCTGCTGTTAGACCTACCGATTTTAAAGTGAATGTTCATTGCATTTTTTGTAGACACCTGAAAATAATTTCTATTCCCATGAGTTTTTTGTTCTCTGGGAAATTATTTTTGATGATAAATACAGAAACAGGCATAAAAATCAAAACATCTACAATAGTGTAGATGTTTATACTATAATATACAATAGTAATATTAATGATAAAATAACAGTCAGTGCAAAATAGCCTGCAAATTCTTTGGTGGAGGCGGGGAGGGACCTGGATAAAGGCTAGGGGGGCGCTGGGCCAAAAAAGGTTGAAAAACACTGATTTAGAGGCTTCATGGAGTTTTGATCTGAACTGGATTCAACTGGAAAGTTGATCTTTTTTCTCTGATTCATTTTCATCCTGGAACCAGAAATGGTCTGAGATGGAAACAAGGGAATCATTTTCAGTTCAGCTTTGAATCATAAAGACACTTCAAACCTCTTTTCTCTGCTGCTTCTTCTGTTGACGGGAAAATGTTCCTCAAAGCTCCACAGATAAAAAGATGCTTTACTGGAAACTGCAGAGAAACTTCAGCTTCCATCACAGAAACCATTTTAACCAGTTTAGAACTGGATGTCCCACAGAAACTCTGATCTTAGAGCAGTTTTCAAGAACATCCAACATTTATCTGGAAAAAAAAAGATTTAATTTACATTGCTATCTTATTATAGTCATTCTAAAAATCTTTAAATAATGAAGTTTTGCATCATATTCATTGATCCTCAGCTTTAATATTCCTCAGTTTGTTTTGGTTTTTACTTTTTTAACTCCATATTTCATGTTTTCAGTTTTCTAGAGACCTTTAGGACTCAATGTGTCACATCAGGCTCTTTACTGAGATTTACTGATTTATTCAGACCTCAGAGAATCACTGGGATAATGTGCTGATTGGTTCTTGTTTGTTTTTATATTTATTCTAATGTAATGTGGGTTGCTGTCTGTTTAATGACCAATAAAGTTTTTAATAACATTCTGTTCAGCAAATTGTTTACAAAACCACAGATGCTGGTCAAAAAATTAGAATATTACAAAAAGTTCATTGAAGTCATTGTTTCCATTCAAAGAGTGAAATTTGTATTTTATATTCATTCAACACATTCAAACTGATAGATTCTCCAGCAGGAGCTTCTGGTTCTGGTTCTGTTCTGGTTCCACCCAGCAGAACCAGTCACAGTTTGACCTCTGACCTCTGGAAGCAAAGATGATTGTTGAGTTTCTGGAAGGTTCTGGTTCTGATAGACAGGAAAACTCCCAGCATGCATCAGGATTCTTGGTCTTCTTTAGAGTCAAATTCTGGTTCTGGTCCAGATGGATCTGAAGTCAGTTTCTCAGCAGAGTTACATTTACTCAGTTACTTTTACTCCAGTAATCTTTTGTAAAAATGAGCCTTTAGGAGTATTTTTTTACTAAGCTGTACTTTTCCTGAGTACTTTTATTTTGAAGTATTTTTACTCTGACTTCAGTAAATTTTCTGGCTCCTCGACTCGCTGAGAGGAACTTCACTGAATGAAGAACAAACTTGTTTTAGACTAAAATTCACCAGACACACATCTACAGTTTCTGTTACAATTTATACATTTTATTTAGAGAGAAACTGATTTATAAATACATTTACCTTATTTTATTATTCTGACAGTAGGTTATTTATATTAATTAATTTCATTTACTCTTTAAAATACCAACATTTCCTCCAAACTTTTATATTTAAAGTTACAAATTTTGGAAATAATATTTGTTGCCAGGTTTGATAGATTTGTTCATAAACACCAACAACTCACTGAGAGTCGGTTTGGATTTAGGTCACAAAGATCCACAGCAATGGAAGTTCTTCAATAACAGAAGGAGCTGCCTGTTCACTAGACACAAAGAAACCTGCTGTTAGGGTATTTATTGACTTAAAAAAAGCATTTATACAATTGATCATAAAATACTCATCAAGAAACTCGAGCGCTATAGTTTAAGAGGAGGAGTTTTGCAATGGATGAAAAGTTTCCTCAGCAACAGGCAACAATTTGTGCAAATGGGTGATTTCCATTCCTCATGCTTTGGCAATGTTTGTGGTGTTCCCCAGGGCTCAGTGCTGGAACCAAATATGTTTATTTTATACATAAATGATATATGTAAGGTTTCCAAAATATTTAATTGTGTTTTATTTACAAACAATACAAACATTTATTTACAAGTGTAAATGTACAGTAACTTTTGATAGAAATTAATTTAGAGTTATGTAAATTGTTTGAGATTAATTATCACTAAATGTAGATAAAACCAAGTTAATGTTATTTGTAAATAGCATAGTGATTTACAAATAATTGATCATGTGAATGTGGAGAGAGTGACTGAAATTCACTTTTTGGCAGTTTTGATTCATAATCAGATCTTTTGGAAACCTCAGATTAAATATTTGCAATCTAAAATAGCTAGAAGTATTGGAGTTCTCGCTAATGCTAACTTCACATCAACCATTATGAACATTACAGAAAAGAGCCATTCAAATAGTTCATAAGATTGATTTTTAATGTCAGACCAACAATTTAAAGATTTTTTTAGCTCCTAGTAGTTTGGTAGTTTCAAACTGCACAGTTTATGTACAAAGTTAGAAACAAACTATCACCAGAAAATAATCAAAACTTGTTACACACAGAGTGAGTGGATATGACTATAGAGAAAGCCTCAACTTCAGAACTTCACCTGTTGGAACAACGATGAAAATAATGTGTGTCTCAGTGATTGGTGTGAAGATTTGGAACAAACTCAGAGTTGAAGCGAAGTCCAAGCAGGACGTGTTATAAGAAAAGCCTCAAAATGGTTTTTATTCAAAGGTTCAGGGACGAACAGGGATGATGAATTTTTCTGGGAGGTGAAATGTTTGTGAAATAAAAATTTCTGTCATCATCATGTAATTTATAAATATGAATTGATGTTTTGATCAGTGACTCAGAACATGAGAAGCTTTTTCACCAAATCCTTTTTTCCTCTAGTAATTTTTCAGATGCTCCTTTTTCCTTTTCCTTCAGTGAACCATGCTGAGGTTCTGCTGCTCTGGACCACATTTGGTCTCAGTTTTATCCTCCGTTGTCTCTGCAGCTGGAAGGACTCAGTAGTTTTTCCTTCAAGAAGAGTTGAACCCTGAATCGTCTCCTGTCATGAAGTCGCTGCACAGCCAGTTAAAATGCTGCTTCTGATGGCGTCCAGGACGAGTCGGACCCGTTTGATTGGNTTCTGGATCAGAACTTGGTCTTTGGTGGATGATGGGAGAGAAAAGAACATTTTAGGTCCACATTTGTTTTGGTTCCAACCTACATTGGAACCAGGATCCTGGTTTTAAACAAGAGAAAACCTTTCATCCATTCACAACCAGGGCAGATTTGGTTTCATCTTTCATTCATCAATTTGATCCAAATTCCAGGTTTTGAACTCTGCTCAGATTTAGTTGTTAATTAATTCATTTTTACATCCAATATGGACTAATTCAAAATCCTGAAAAGGAACATTTGACTCTAGTGATAGAAAACAAATCAGTTCATCGTTTTTATTTATTTTACCTGGGGAGAAACAACAAGGCAATGACCGCCTGAACAGAGTCCTTGAATGTAGGCCTTCTGTGGCCATTTGGTCACTAATCATTTTTTGTCTTGCAGGTAAATACTTGTAAAAGAAAAAAAAAAGCCATTAAATATAGGTTATCCTTCCTTAATTTACGAGCATCACAGTGTGGGATGAAAAGAGAATTTTTAGTCCGGGTCTTTATTTAAAGGCCTGTATGAAAAGGAGGATGTGTGGACTCTGGCTCAGCTGGTCACTGTTTTTACTCATGGCAATCTGTGTCATGTGACTAGACCTTTCCTTGTCATGCGACATGTGATATAGATGTAATGAAAATATGTAGAAATAGATATTTAAATCTTCACAGTATTTATATACGGTCTTTGAATGCAGGTCATCTGTGATAACTTAGTCACTTTGTCTTTTCGTTTCCTTGTCAATATTTGTAAAAACAAAAACCATAATATTCTTCTAGCTTATAAAATGTATAACCTTATATTTTTATAATGTATAAGCTGTTAATGACTTATTTTAATTTAGATGCTTCGCTTTGAAAATAATTAAACTTTAAGACTAAAAAATTAAAAAATACATTCAAATACTGTAGGAAATAAGATCTGTGAGTCACCTGGACCAGATATGCTCAGCTGGTCGTTGGTGACGTGATCCTCGGATGGCAAACTCAAACCCCGAATCCCACGTCACAGATTGACGTCAATGACCGCCTGAACAGAGTCCTTGAATGTAGGCCTTCTGCGATCATTTGATCACTAATCATTTTCTGTCTTGCAGGTAAAAAAAAAAAAAAAAAAATCCATTACAGATGGGTTATCCTTTCTTAAATGGACGAGCATCACAATGCAGGATGAAAAGAGAATTTTCAGTCCATGTCTTCATTTAAAGGCCTGCATGAAATGGAGAATATACGGTCACTTGCCTCTAATTGGCTCAGGAGGTTATTGCTTTTACTGACGGCAATCTGTGTCATGTGACTAATATCCACGAAGATTTTTTTTGGATATCTGGTAACATTTTATAGAGGCACCACTTTAACCTACTGTGAGACGCCAGTAACATCACTCTTCGTCGCCAAAATAACATTCTTAATAATGAAAATGAAATTCATCGTCGTCGCCAGAAGGGGTTGTTCACTGTACTATGAAGAGCGAGGAGCAGCTTTCTGTAGTACCCTCTTATTACCTATAGAGGGCACTCATTTGAGTGAAGAGAATTAATTTATCTACGTCACATCCTGTCGTCGACGAGAGGGTTGCAACCATGGCGGCGTTAGCGGAGAAATCAACGAAGGAGCGTCTTCTTTCTGTTCTGGATGATCTAGAGGTTTTATCCCGGTAAATTTGAACTTTTTAATTTTGTTAATTTGTTTCGTTCCATGTTGTTTTTATTTTTCATTCCCTTCAAATTGGAAGAAACCACCAAGGGCTAATCGCTCGGTGGGTCAGACCATCTTTACCGGGCTTTCTATTGCAGAAGTGATTAAAAGTCACAATTTAGCGACTTCTGGTCGCTTAAACACTTAACCCTGCTGTATAATAATCTGTCCATGGTTTCGTAAACGTGAAGAATAAACTGCAGCGGGTGTTTGCTGGAGTCTGCGTACTCTTGATAGGTTATCTTCGACTGCTTTTATTTCAGGGAGCTGATAGAGATGCTGGCTCTGTCCAGAAGTCAGAAACTCCCACAGCCAGGAGAAGACACGCAGGTAACGGAGAAAAACTGTTGACCACGTCACACGAGAGGATGTGTCTCACTTTGGACGTAAGAGAGAGCAGTCAGAGTTATATACATCTCTGCAATATAAAAGGATGCTAGTGGGACATTTTAAACCAAAATTATGTCCCCAGTTCAAGAGTGATACAAATTTGATGTCTTAGCGTTGGCTGTTGATAGAAAATAACTATTTCTGTTCTATTTTTTTAGGGTGACGCTTTTGCTGACTAATCGAAAATGTGTGAACAGCAAAGAATGTGTCTCAGAGTTCTTATGTTTCACCAGCTACATTAATGCAGTGCAGCCAAATTATCTTACAGTAATGAAGGAATAAAGTAAATAAAAGAGTAAATATGTGCAGAGAAGTGAGGCTTCCAGCTCCTTCCATTCACTGTTTACACAACACACTAAATTAAGTATCTGGTTACCCAGGTGTCTTTTTATCAACTATGATTTTTTTTTTCCAGTTATTGACTCATTGTTTCTGAGTTTATGGCATAGGTCGTATTTAAAGAGGGTACGCTCTGTCCCCAGATCTTAGAGCTGCTTGTGCAGAGGGACAAGGAGTTCCAGGAGCTGATGGAGGTGGCGCAGCAGCAGGGGAAAGTCCACCAGGAGATGCAGCTGCTGGAGAAGGAGGTGGAGAAGAGAGACAGCGACATCCAGCAGCTGCAGAAACAGCTGAAGGAGGCCGAACACATTCTGGTCAGAAGCAGTAACTTTGTCCTTACTTTGCTGTTAAAGGGGCAGTTTTATCTACTGCCCCATTGTTGAGCTTTAGCTTGTGTTCTGTTGTTGTTCTTTCATCAAAAATACTTGATTCTTTCGTGTATGTTTGAGAAATCCTTTCATCTCCATGGCAACCATTCATCTGAGCAAAACGCCTTGGTGGACCTAGCTCCGCTTTCAAGGACGAAGCTCCTCCTTAGAGCTGCAGTTTCCAAGCTGCCCCCTCACAGATCATGTCTCCTCCACTCAGCTCCTTCAGACTAGCCAGCAGCAATTAGCAAACACCTGGTGGATCTGTACTATCTACTGAGCTCATTATAGGAGCTACTGCTCATTGAAACGCTGGTAAAAACGTTGTTGACGGGTTAATTGAGGAGCCGTGTTGTGATGACATCCTGAAAGTGGAGTTTCACAAAGAGCAGGAGCTTCTTAAAGAGACAGAGGCCCAATTTCAAGGAGTTAAATTATGAAGTCAAATTTCTTTGTCACATTTGATATATTTAATTTTGCATTTTTACAACAACTGAAGGTAAGATAGTTACTTGATTGTGCTGTAAAATAACACTGTATGGTAGGAAAACACAGTACTGCCCCTTTAATAACAACATGACGGTAGAACTGACAGTGACTGTTTCCTCCACTCTTATACGGCTGGACTTTAGCTAAAACTATGACATTTATTTGCAATGAGTAATGCAGCATGATTTAACTGTTAATTTAGCGTTCCTTGTGCAGACTCTCTTACATGCCGTGTTTAATTTTGTATTTTATTGTTTTGTGTTTTTTCCCAAAGGCCACGGCTGTTTACCAGGCTAAAGAGAAGCTGAAATCCATCGAGAAGGCCAGAAAAGGTGAGAAAATGCAGTTTTCAGTGAACATTTACCATTTTAAGTTTTTTAATTACTTTTCTCCCCTCTCTTCATGAACTCCGCATACATTCTTGTTCAACGCAGGAAGCATATCTTCCGAAGAAATCATCAAGTACGCTCACCGAATCAGCGCCAGTAACGCCGTGTGCGCGCCGCTCAACTGGGTGCCAGGTAAGCGCCGCCGTCTCCTTTTGGTCAGTTTGGTGTGCCTGTTCTGCTACTTCGAGCTGCTAACGGGAACGCCGCACCGCAGGTGACCCGCGCAGACCGTACCCTACTGACCTGGAGATGCGCAGCGGGATGCTGGGACACATGGCCAACCTGTCGTCCAACGGGATGAACGGACATCTGCCTGGGGACGCTCTGGCTGCAGGACGGCTACCCGGTCAGTTTACCATGGAGGAACAGGAAGAACTGGAGACCAGTTCTGATGTTAGAATCAGACAAAATGGGTCAATGGTGACAGGATTACTATGTAATCTGGAGAAATATGGAGTTAAGATTCCAGATGGAAAACATGTCTCCAGACTGAATTTGGTATCCAGTTGTCTAAGACTTCCTTCTCTTATTTTTTTTCTTGCTTTCTTCCTTTTTTGTTGCCTTTTTTCCACTTTTTTTCTTTTTTGCTTGAGTCCTTTCTTCCTTTTTTTGTTTGCTTCCTTCACTCCTTGCTTGCTTTCTTTTTTGGTGGCATGCTTCCTTTCTTTACTTGCCTTCTTTCTTTCCTTTCTTGGCTTTTCTTTGTTTTTCTTTGCTTTATTTCCTTCATTCTTCTTGTCTGTGTTGCTTTTTTTCTTTTCTTTTCTTGCTTGTTTTCTTCCTTCCTTTGTTTCTTTCCTCCTTCCCTCCTTTTCTTTTTCGCTTGCTGTCTTTCTTGCTCTGTAGTTCTGACCAAATACCCACACTTCATCTTTTTCCTGTGTTGCATAACTATTTCCACCCTCTTCTTTTTTTTTTTTTACAATGTCTCTGCAGCAGACGTTTCGGCTTATTTAAGTCAATAAGTTTTTTACTATAAGAAACATTTTCTGCCTCATAATTTTTCCTCAGATGACCAGATGTTGTTTCTCCTCAGACGTGCTGACGCCTCACTACCCCTGGCAGCCCTCAGACGTCTCAGTGGGGATGCTCCCTCCTCACCATGGAAACGACTTCGGCCTGGAGCCGCCGGGTCACAACAAGGAGAACGAGGACGATGTGGAGGCCATGTCCACAGACTCGTCCAGCAGCAGCAGCGACTCAGACTGAAACAAAGACACTGTGTGTGTGTGTGTGTGTGTGTGTGTGTGTGTCTAATGGTAGGCAACACTTGAACATATATTTTCTCTCAAGGTTTTTTAACATCTGACCTAACGCGTGAATCATTTCTGGAAAGGTGAGGTTAGGGAGCGCCGCTCGTTTCCACGCTGTAAAATTCTGAAAACGTTTAACTCACTTTGTTTCTGTCGCCACGGTGATGCTGGTCTTTGGTTCACATTCACAAAATTAACTTGTGACCCACAAGCTACACAAAGTATTTCTTCCTTCATGTCTCCAGGCAGTAAATGTCTCTGCAGAAGATGTTTAAAGAAACAGGTACTCAAAAACTCAGTTGGCACTGCAGTAGGTCAAATCACAAATTCTTCACTGTTTTTTTTTTACGCTCTTTATTGAGTTTTAACTAGCACACCCTGACTGATACCTTCATCCATCTTGTTTCTTTTTCAGTTATCATCCCAGATAATTCGCATGATCATCCAGTTTAAAAGCTAAACAGTTTCTCTATATTGAAATGAACAGATCAACTTACACGTGCACAGTGCCATCTAGTGTTCAAATGGAATAACTCAAGTACTCAGCATATATAGAAGTCAAGAAGAAGTGAAATGTTCTAAACTTGTGCATGAAAATGCAACAGATTCTACAATGTTTTTATTTAGATGACAAAGATGAAGCCAAATTAAACCAAACTATGAACATAAATAATTCATGGAACCGCGTTGGCAGCAGTCTGCAGTTTTCTGTTTGACTTTCTCTCTCACGTTTCTTTCTGTTGTCTCCTCACTATATGGAGGCTTGAGGACCTCAGTTTCTGCCTCAAGCTCTTTCCATTGTTCTGTGATAAATTAGCTTTGTGCTAAACGACTAAAATGGCTGCCGCTTGTTTGTTTACATCACACTGACAGCCTGAGCTCAGCTGTACCAAAAAAGGTGAAGTGAAAATGTTCCTCTCACTTTATTTCTGATTACACGTGAAGCTTTTTGTTAAGATTAAACAGGATATAAGTCACTGAATTTTTTTAAAAATTCCCTATAATTTTGACTGTAACCAGCCCACATGTCCACTTAAACAAAACTCGTTCAGAAAGAACAGAAACTCCACCCAGCGGTCACTTTTCTACGTTTAACAACATGTCTGCTCATTTATAATAAGTAGATCAACAGTTTCCTTGTCGTATGAATTTGTTTCAGTATCGTCATCCCAGGTTTCCTTTGGATGTTTTTTTTTAATTCCTCTGAATTCAGCCAACATGAGGATTGATGCAGCAAAACAGACCAGCTTGCATTGTTTTACAACCACTGGGGTTAGAGTCTTTGATACAGTCAAGTTTCCCAATGTTCTGGTTAAAATCCAGTAGCAACAGGTTACCTGAAATAAAACAATGTTGATGATTTTTTTTTAAACATCAGCTGTAATTGGTTTAATGTATTTAATGGCCTGTCTCCTCTCTGTTTGATTCACTGAGTTTTTGTGTTGCATAACTGATGGCTGTGTGTGGTACAATGTGTAAATAAGCTTGTATATACTTTCCTTGTAAATAAATAATTTTTGAATAGACCTTTTTTGTACCTGGTTGTTTCTATCAAAGTAAGAGACTTATTTACAGAAAAAAATAAAGAAGTGCAAATTGCATAAATCTTGATACTCTGATTATTTCATTTTGTGGACTTACCTTTACTTACCAAAATACCTTTCCTTACATTGTATTTAAAATTATATTTTCAGATTAGTGGTGTTATTTGTTCATAATTACCCAAAACCTTTTGAGTTTTTTCTGAAACATCAGAGACTCACAAACTGCCTCTACATTCAATCCACTTCTTGAGGTTGAGGTTAATTAATGTTGACCATCTTTTCACATTGATGTAATTTGGCAGCATACAGATGAAAACTGCTTTTGATCTGATTGATAAAATATTACTCAAGCATTTAATGGTCATCTTGAAGGTTCTAATTATATGTCCCTTTAATTTAATTGCAAAAAGCTACATTTGGTGCTTATTTTTCAGCATCACTGCCAAGCAAATGTCGAAAAACGCACAACAAATTAATGTCTTCATCATGGCTAAGTTAAAGCTTTGGAATGGTCAAGTCAAAGTCCAGAAGAACATCTGACAGAAATCCTTGATGTGGACTATTTTTTATTATGTTTGTTAATTAGAAAACTTACTATATATTTTTTATAATATGTGATATTTTTAGTCTATTTGATTAAGTATTTATATGTCGCCTTTTTATTTTATCAACATTCTTATCATGGGTTTGTATACGCAATGTAGTAATTAGAAGTAATTAGAAAAGTTAGAATGTAGGTCAAAGTTGAGAATATGCCTATATTTACAGCCTTCATCATGCTTCCTTCAAAGGCTCCTCATACAGGGTCGACTGCTTCTTTGTTTTAGTGGAGTTGTATTTTAACTGGGTAAAACATATGATTATTAGTCAAATTCTTGCATTGTATCTTTGGTGTAGCTTTGTAATTATTTAAAACTGCTAAATTTCCACTGAGAGTGGCGGGAATGAAAGGGAAATTTGTAAATCACCTAGGTAAATTATGAATTTAATGATAATAGGGTTGTGTTGTTCTTAAACGACTAATTAATTAGTAAATAACCCATGTTTAGGTTTGCAATATTATTTTTTATAATATCTTGAATAATATTTTTTACCCCTTTGAAGTTTATTTGTCTTTACATAGCATTGTTTCCTTATTTCCGACAGCACCTAAAGGTCGCACGAGAGAAAGCCGAGTTTTGAAGCCCGCTACGCATGCGCGTTCGTGACTTCTCCGCTGTATCGGGAGACATGGCGACGTCCCTGATTTGCGGCTGTTTGACGGCTAGCCTGAGATCTTCGGGGGCCAGAAACACTATCAGCTCTGCTTCAAAGGTAACTCCGTCATGAAACGGAAGGAAATCCCCTTGGCTTTTGTAGCATATGTCACATTCTGTGTTGCACCTTCGCCCGACAAATGCAACTTCCTAAATAGTTGAAGGGGTCAAATCTGACATTAGCACAACTCCATAGAGTTTCCGTTGTTTTGGCTAACATGCTAACTAGCGGGACTCTGGCGTTAGCATGGCTAGCTGTCAATGTTAAAGCAACATGAGCGGTCCCACAAGGCAGGTCGCTTCACTGTCGTTTTTCTGGTAGTTTGAATCGGCATAAGGAGGGGATTCTGATGCTAAAGTGGGGCGAGGAAGCTCGGTGACCCTCCCGGAACCAGCCGTTGTCCCACAGCTGGACTGGACCGTTTCATTTGTCCCACTGAGTCCTTTGGGAAAGATCTGGGGGTAAATCCTCTCAGCCTCTGTTTGGACAGACAGCAGTTTTCACTGATACCTGAACACGTAGCGGCCTGAAAAAGCACAGAGAAACCTTGAGATGGAGAAAATATATTTATCCCATTTAAAAACTGCTTTTCTTTTTGGTTTAACTCCAGATGGAGGCAAAAAAAAAAAAAAAAAATCAGTTCTTAATGTCTCATGTTTTGATATCCCTTGAACTGATTCTCATTTTAGTCTGAACGTTTAACCCTTCCATTCGAGATGCACCAACCAGATCAGAATTTTATCATTTGTAAATGATGAAAAACATTAATAATTTTATCTTCTTCTTCATAGTTATGCACTACTTTCTGCCGTGAATTTTGTGGTTGCTATGCGACAGTAGGTAAAATGGTTCAACCTTACTTTTTCAAGGCTGTTGTTTTAGGTTTTTTCCAAGAGAATTTATAAACTCAGACTTATTGTAATGTGCAGGAAATAAAAAAGGTCGGTGGCTGTGCTAAAACTTGGAGGAACCTGGGGTTTTAGTAGTCTCGTGATTCACTTTAAATGTGTTTGCAATACACTCTATTTTGTCCCTGTTATGTTCAGATGTATACGAGAATTTTGTAGTATGCAACTAGCGTATGTGCAGCTGTCAAAGTATAAAAGAGTTATCAGAATCAGCTGAAATGATTAGTGCTACTTCCTGTGTAATTTATACCGAAAATTAAGATAACTAGCTTTATAATTATGAAGTTTACCATAGTGTTTTTGTGCTGTTATGCTTGGTCTGAGTGTGAAAACGGCCATGTTTGAGTGTCAAAATAAGTCACAGAAGTGTTCTTAAATTAGAAACTGTTAATCATGCCAAACGCCGTTTGTCATATTATTAAAATATGCCTTTTCAGTTGTATTTATCTAACATTTAGATTCTTATAGAAGCCTTAAGAGAAGTCCTGCTGACTCAGACTGAGTAACTTTTTGTTTCACATCCTCAGCTGGGTTTCCAGTGTTGCTTTTTCCAATGCTATTGGCAGTAAACAGGTCTCAGATGTTGCAACTAAGTCATGTACACACGTCTTTTTAAGAAGGAATATTGCTTAAACAAAACAAAATGTACACACTGGATTAGGTTTCAGAAAAGTTTTCATCCACTTGAATCCATACAAAACCACCCATGAGCCTTGTTTTAAACATGCCAAACCCATAGGGAGCAGTGTAACATACAGCTATGTCAGCTAATTGGACTGCTTCAAAACAACCACAGCTTCCTGCTAGAAATCAAACATCCTTTTAAATAATGTGTTAAAATATAAAGTTATTAAATACGAGATGATGTAGATTGGGAATCATGAAAAAGAAAGTATGTGGACATATTGCTGTATTATTTGTTGCAAACTGCATTGCGTGCGACCCTGAATCTCTGTTTTCCCATGTACACAGGCACAAGTTTTTTTTAATCTCCACTTTGGTTGGAGTTTTGTTAAATAAATTTTTTTTGTGAACAGAATGCAATACATAGAAACTCATTTAAAAAATCAGATTTTCCAGATATCTGCTGACTTGCAGACTAAAGGTAAAGGCAATTTTATTTATATAGCACATTTTCAGCAACACAAACAAAATAACAAGCCAAAGGAAAGAGCAAAAAAAAAAGAGAAAAATAATCTAATGTTGATCTAAAGTATGTAAACTAGGAGCTCCTGGTCAGGGTTGCTAAGTATCCTCTGGTCTAATTCCATTTCTGGGTTGGAAGAACTGGAGTCTGAAAAATAGTCTAACAATGTTGATCCAGAAGTTTCCTCTGGGCTTCTGGCCTCTGCTTCTAAATAGTGAGTACTCTACAGTTTCTGTAAAAATAAGCTAAAGAGTGACCAACCTAATTCCTTTTCTGGGTTGCAATAATGGGGGTCTTTCTGTATTATAATCTAGATGGTGAGTACTTTACAGTTTCTAAAAAATAAACTAACGAGTATCTAATAAACTAGAGTATCTGGATTCCAAGTTCGTTCTAGTTCCTTTTCTGATTTAAAAGTGAGTACTCCACAGTTTCTAGCCAAATAAAATGAACGCCTTTGTCTAGACCCAAGTCACCCATCAGCGTAGTGGTTTAATAGAATCTTTTTCCTGCTGTTACCTTTCAATTCATTTGAAATAGTTTAGCTGTTCAAACAATATATTGTTGGTTCATTTGATCAGGTACAGATCCCGGCCTCCACACACCAATGGAGATTGTTTTCCACACCAAAAAATAGAAGAAAATCACTGAATTTAAAGGAGCAGTTTATGTAAAATTGACTTTTATTTTTAGCTTTATATTCTAACTTTATTCCCTCATTAAGGACAAACCTGGAGTGTCGCTTTGATTCTTTCATACATGTTTGAGAAATCCTTCAATCTCCCGTGGCAACCATTCAGATGTGCCAAACACCTTGGTGGAAATTAGCTCCGCCTTCAAGGACGAAGCTCCTCCTCAAAGCTCAAAGCTGCAGTTTCCAAGTTTCTGAGCTTCCGCCTCACAGAGCAGCCCTCCTCCGCGACTCTCCCACTCAGCTCCTTCAGACTAGCCAGCACCAATTAGCAAACACCTGATGGAACTGCACATCAACTGAGCTCATTACAGGAGCTACTTCACAGCTGGTATAGATGTTGTTAAAGGGTTAATAGAGGAGCCATGATGTGATGACTTCCTGAGGGCGGAGCTTCAGAAAGAGCAGGAATTTCTTAAAGAGACAAAAGCGTTAAATCAGGAAGTCAAATTTCTTTCAAGTCATATTTGATATATGTAGCATTTTTTCCGTTTGACTTACACAAACTGGATCTAATCATAAAATCTCTTTAATGACGGTAACCCAGCTGGTTCATCTTATGTAGGATCTGACACACGTCCTGTAGAGACATGAACAGTAAAATAACATGAAGACCCACATGTTTAGCTCTCATGACAATATTTGTCTGTACTCATTGGATGGATGTTTGTGTCCTCAGGTCCTTGGAGGCTCCACGGGTCTGTTCGGTGGCCATGTGTCCCAGCTGCAGCCTCCCCACCTGCAGCAGCAGCAGAGGAACCTCTCCCTACATGAATACATGAGCATAGGCCTGCTGAAAGAAGCCGGCATCTCCGTACCGGCGGGAATGGTGGCCAGCTCCTCTGACGAGGCGTACGATGTGGCCAAGAAGATCGGTAAGAGAAAAACGACAAAACAACAAAGATGTGAGGGTTAGAGGATTGGAATGAACAGCATCCACTAAAGGTTTTGTTAATGATTTCTTAATTAACTGACTAACTCGATATTTCCAAGCTGCAGGCAGAAAAACTATTGACTTGTCCTCGTAAAAAAGGAGGACAATGATTTTGTCCTTAAGTTCCATGTGACTGATGTGTAAAGCATCGGTTAATTATTCTCGTGGAAAGATGATCATCAGAGGATGAATGGGAGCAAATATTTGATGTCTTCGTAAGCAGCTCTTTCATTCCGACATTTTATTATTAAAGTACAAAAATTTGAGATATGCTGAAAAAGTGGAAGCATAGATTTCTGAGCTGCTTAAATCTCGTATTCATCACATAAAGATGAATCTTTTCTGAGGTTGTTTGCTGTCATCAACAAAATTTCTTTTTGAACATGCAAGTTGTGACCAAAGGCCAAATTGATTACAAGTTTAAGATTTAGATCCATTTTCTAAACCTTAGATCTTTTCTGACAATATTCTTCAGTAGTTGAGTGTTTCTGTTGTTTTGTCCTTAGTCATGCGTTTTGTTCTGGCATCGTTTTTGGTGTTAGGTTCTAAGGACCTGGTGGTGAAAGCTCAGGTTCTGGCCGGAGGCAGAGGGAAGGGGACGTTTGAGGGCGGACTGAAGGGAGGAGTGAAGATCGTCTACTCGTAAGTACAGACACTGAACGCAACAGACGCTACAGTCAAACTGGTCATCTTTGTCACTCCAGAGTGTCATTAATAACGTCAATGTGAATGTTGTGTAATAAAAGGAGACTAAAGCCTGGAATTGGTTATATTTCCTATAAATCTGTCTGAAATAAAAACTTATATTAGTTTGTTGTATTTTCTACCAAGTCTGCAGGAAAAACTACAAGTAATATGTTTGTTGTTTTTGTACTTGTAAAATACGGAAACGGTTCAGGGCTACCAAAAAAAATGTGACTAACCAAATTCTGACATTTTTTCCTCAATCTTTTCCCCCTTTTTTAAATCAGTTTTTCTTTCTCAAAAATCTGACTTTTTCTGATCAAGCCAAGAATTTAAAGTTTGAACTTTTTTCAGTGGCCTTAATCCTCTTCACAGTGACAAATACAACCTCTACATATGTAGTAGATATTATTTACATATGTAGATAAAACGTATGTAGACAAAACCATTGTTTTGGACTTATTGATGGTTTATTTAAACAATCCTCATCATCGTCCTCTTTAAATTTTCCTCCTTTTGTTTCCTCTGCAGCCCAGAAGAGGCTCGGGAAATTTCCTCTCAGATGATTGGTCGAAAACTGTTCACCAAACAGACCGGGGAGGCGGGTCGGATCTGCAACCAGGTGTTCATTTGCGAGCGCAGGTACCCGCGCAGAGAGTACTACTTCGCCATCACCATGGAGAGGTCTTTTCAGGTACTGGGGTTAAATAAATCTGCTTTTTTATGCTGCCAGAAGCGCGAACTGCTTCCTGTTGACTTTTTAAACTGTTTTTCCTTTTTTTTAAAAAATTTTTTAATATGTCACCTTTCTATAAATTCAGACGTTGAATGAACCTGTACAAGGTTCTGCACAAGGTTTTGCTAACTAAGGCAGATCAACACCACTAGGGGGCAGTGTTGTATTAAAATTAAGCCTTAGTAATTAATACTTTCTACATGTTCGTTACATGAGGAGTCCCCGAAGAAGCGTTCCTGATTCAGATTGGTTAAACTCAGCGGGGGCAAAGTGAAGTGTAAACATTCCAGAGATTAAATCTTTAATTAACCAGATTTGAGATTATGACCTCAATCTAATCTGCTGCTCTGCCAGTCATTCAGCAGGGGAACAGCCCTCCTGTTGAAGTGGACAAGGCTTCACACGCTTATCTAACTCTGGGGGATCCTGAGAACTTCCTGTAGAATAACGGGTTTGTTATTATTATTGATATATTTAGTCCTGGAATCTTATTATTGCTTTTATCTGCTGCAGAGGAAAACAGCAGGGATGTTTGTGTTCAGTTCAGGAGACGCCCAGAGAAAGTGGCATTTCAGCCAACCTGTGATGTCACATTGTGTTACTGATGCAGCTGTGTTCTTAAATCGAACGCGGCTCGTCAATGCGTTCACAATCAGTCTGTTTCAGTGCTGAAGTGATTAGAGTATTGTGGTGTAACTGAATGCCCTCAAACGAATTGACAAGTCATTTGATTTTTGACTGCGTTAATAACGTGTTATTCTGTGATAAGAATGTTCCCCGTCGTTTTGGGGTCTTTGTTTACTGAACAATGTGACTGTTTGCTGGTTTGACTATTTTTATTTATTTATTTACATTTGCTGCTCAGAAAGGGCAAACAAATTGTCTGACTGGTGCCGAGCGCTGTTGTGATTTTGTGGTGAAGAGTCAGACGAACAGAAAACCCAAATGATTTCAGTGAGCAGCAGAAAGTATCTCCTCATAGGCACAGAGTTCCTACACAACCTGAAAAATAACAGAACTTGATTTATGTGTTTTCCAGCAGTCCATGTCGCATTTATATCTGTCTGTCCATCTGTCTCTGTCTCTCTGTCTTTTTCTTTAAAGAAAATGCAGGAACCCTGTGGACAAAATTCATTGAGCCAAAAAAAGGGGAATATTGGAAATTTAGAAAAATTTTTTAATATGATCACAAAAATGATTCATTCAAAGTAACACTTGAACTTTTTCACACTACAGCTGGAATCCTCAGTGTATATTCTTTTTTTTTTTATGTGAACGATCAACATGCTCAGTATGTGGAAGGAAAATGGAAAGAGGTTTCAACACTATTAAGGCACCTTCGTCTGTTAGTGGCCCAAACAAAGTCAGAATTTGAAAAAGCGACTACTTGTCGCTCGGCTCTATAGAGAAATTTACTGATAAACCAGAGAGTGAGTTGGACTGAGACATGAATCCTCTCTAAACTTTTGTCGCGTGTACCGACACTAGAACCAATGCTTTCCTCTCGTCTCCCAGGGTCCCGTGCTGATTGGCAGCTCGCAGGGGGGCGTGAACATCGAAGACGTGGCGGCAGAAAATCCAGACGCCATTGTGAAAGAGCCCATCGACATCGTAGAGGGCATTAAGAAGGAGCAGGCTGTCAAGGTACGACCAACAGGCACAAAGCCGACTGGAGATGCTTCAGCTGAGGCATCGAAGAGCAACAGAGGCGGCGGATTCTGAGTGGACGCTGCTATTGCCATGGCGATCCTACATCTAAAATAGATACAGACTGGATCCTTGAGCTTTAAATTGCTGACAATAATCTCCTGTCTTCTTCAGTTTTCACATTAACTGCTGTTTCAGCATGTTTTGATTCCTCACTGGCATCCAGTTATTTTTTTTTCTTAACGCCACGTCTGACCTCTGCTGGTGGAGCCTGGTACAACAGTCGTAATAAATGAATTTTATCAAACTTTTTCTTTTTTAACATAAATAACTTTTTGTTGAAGCATTAGATTAAAGCTGTTTCACAGAACACGTCATGTGTCAGATGGCAAGCTACAGGAAAATGTCACCTGCTGGCTACAAGCAGCTAATGCTAACTAGCTGCTTTCACACTGATCCTGAACAGACTTAGCTTTTCTTTTGTTTTGTGGGGGGGGCTTTGCACAGGGGGCGGTGCTATGGGCTTCTGGCAAGGAACCCGTTACGACTGCTTGCAGTTCTTGTTTTTTTTATTTCTTTCTAATTTAAAAACGAACAAACTATTTTTGTGACCTGATCTGGGGGACCTACACACATTATGCAATTTTAAATGTTACATCAAATGTATTTCAAAATGAGTATTTGTGTATAAAATGACAAACTATGGATTCTTAGGCCTCATCTGAAGCTCCTCTGGGCTTAACTGGACTTCAGTGTTTTAGCTTATTTAGCAGTCAGAGCTTATAAGAAACACAAACCTTTAGTCAAATGACAAAAACTTCAGCATACTCACAGTGGATCCAGTCAGTATCTAAGAGGTGAACATTAAACTGCTTTGATTTTGTAAGATTCAGATTAAATTCTGCAACTTACCACTTTTAAATGTTGATATATTAACTCTGATACCTCTGCTAATTAAGCTTTTAAACAAGCAGCATTTTAAATTATGAAGAACTAAAAGTTGTTATGCAATCCGTTTTGTGAATAAGAACAAAACAGATAAATGGCTGAATTTTAAGTCAGTTTTTACCAACACAGACTGTCGCTGTTTTGATGAAGTGAGTTTAATTTCTGGACCTAAATGTCTCACCAGCAAATAATTATTTAGTCAACTAAAGGAAGGGCAAACTGCTCTGTAGAGATTCATGAGATTTAAAGCTATTCACCTCCAAGAAGGTTTTTTTGTTGGATATTTTTCTTGGTAAAAGCTAACATATTAGGAGTCTCACAGTCAAGCCAGAAACCCAAAGCGATGATCTCATGATCTGTAAATGTCAGCAGCTCATGCCTGCATGAGGTGTGATGGTTTGTGACGATGCGCTCTGCGTTGCCACAGGTTGCTCAGAAGATGGGCTTCCCAGACGCTCTGGTGGACGAGGCGGCGGAGAACATGATCAAGCTCTACAACGTTTTCATCAAGTACGACGCCTCCATGTTGGAGATCAATCCCATGGTGGAGGACTCCTCTGGAGTCGGTATGAACACGCCTGCATATCTGTCACACTTCCACAGCTAACCTTTGACAGGACCAGGACATGCATAAGAACCAGAAATTTGTTCTTAATGACTTTTGATTAAAGACAGGTATAATAATTATTGTGCAAATAAATGTAACATATTTCTCTTCCTGAATCTTGAAACTTTGAGCAGTTCTGTTTGAATTGATGAGCCGTTTCCTCATGAGGGATTCCCCTCAGTTTTCACATTTGTTGCTCACAGATGAATGTCCTTGTAATATTAGTTCAATCATGAGCCAAGTGAAGCCTGGAGGCCCGCCAGGCTAGTATAGTAGTACGCTCAGGGAAACCCTGGGTCATCATTTAGTGTTTCAGCAGGACACGATCCATAAACATCTCGTTAAATAATCACAGAAATGATTCATCAGAATCAAAATCGACCTCCTCCTGCGGCCATCTCGGCTCACACACTTGGATCCTGTTCTAAAGATGATCTAAAGATGTTGTGCTTCACTTTTTTGACAATTTTACTGCGTCAACAAAGGAATTTATTTATTATTATTATGTTTTAGTTTTATTGTCATTTACTTAGACATCTTTACTGCATATCGGTTGCTGCAGTCCAACAGTGTTATTCCAGATTTTGCTTGACTCAATTGGCAGACAATGCTTTATCCTAATTAGTCCATCATTATTACTAAACATTCTTTTATGCCTATGATTATTGGCATAAACTCTGTTAAGGATGGATATGTTTCCATCGACATGCACATGTAGCCTTCAGTAAAGGTTGCTGCTATTTTTGTCCCAGCCTTACGGGAGTTAACTTAATGGCCGTCCTGCAGGGAGAAACACGTCAGTCAGTGAAAATGTTGAAATGATCAAAAGATCGATTTCTCTTTAAACTCTGCGTGTATGCGGTCGCTCAGTGTGACGGGATTAATGGCTCGGCCGGAGGCCTGGTAAATACCGTAGTAAGAGGAGGGGAGCGATGACCTTTGTGGGAAATGAAGAGGATCAGTTTAGATGGCGACTGTCAAAGAATTAGTGCTCAGAATAGCCTGATTTCAAAAGTCACCTTCAAAACCTGTTGAAGTGCTGAGCTAGAAAACAAATCAAAGTTTTTAGTATTTGACTCGCAGGTCAAAGACGATCCAGAAAAGGTCAGTTTTGATCATTGGCCTGTTGACTGCTGCCTCTCTAGTCATTCAGTGTTATTTGCCTAAAATCCCTTGGAGTATTTTACGTTCACACAGCAGGCGAATGCATCAGACTTTCTCACGGCAGTCCTAACGACCCAATTCCGATATTTCCATCCCTCCAAAGCTTTAGTTCCTCAAAGAATCAAGTGAAATCAAACCATTTTAAGTTAATTTTAAAGAATGAAATTAAAGTTAAACTTCCTCTGGTCCCAACATGCCTGTTTGTGTGAACAGTGATGTGCATGGATGCAAAAATCAACTTTGACTCCAACGCGGCGTATCGCCAGAAGAAGGTGTTTGATATGAGGGACTGGAGCCAGGAGGACCCCCGGGACCAACAGGCTGCCACGGCTGACCTCAACTACATTGGTCTGGACGGGACCATCGGCTGTCTGGGTCAGTGTCCTTTAGTTTAGTTTTAGTTTAGTGTGTGTGTAAGGAGATTTGGACTTGTACTTTTTTATATCGCTCCACCTAAGTGTTTCAAAGTAAACGTTCACGGAGTCATTCTGACATTGAAAATCACAGTCCGTTCATGATTCTGGTTTTTTCGTCAAGTGATGGTATTTTTTCAAATGGTTATTTCTAAAATGAAGAAGTCCTTAACTTGAGTGGTCAGTTTCCAATTTCCTTTTAATAATTACAATAATGTAAGATGAGCATTCAAATGTCTTTTTTAACCCTCTTGTGATGAGCTGTTATTGATTATTGATGTTAACAAGCAGGCATGATGTCGTGTTAAGGGGGAAAGGTGCTGTAGAACAGTTCACTAATATTTTAAAGCAAATAGAAAATGATCACTAGTTAACAGAGACTGTTTTATTATCACATGGTTTGTAGGGCTGCACCGATAAATCAGCCCTGTTTTCCTTAATTTTGGAAGATCAGCAATAGAAAGACTTCATCAACTTTTCAGACAAAAAAAAAATTGCAATCGGTGCTTCCTGGTGATTTGCATTACTAGCATTATTAAAATATCTCTTCCTGTGTAGATCTCTAATTTCTGAGATTTGGCTGCACAAGTTAAAGCTCAAAAGGATAAAAGAGAGAAAATCTGCAGGACACTGGACAGACTTCCTGTTATCTACTGGAAGTCTCAATCTCTCTCGGTTGTTTACAAACTTAAAACGCTACAGGGGTCTCTTGAAACATCATAGGAATACAGCTTCCTATTTAAATAGGATGTCTACTTCCTCTGACGTAATGTTGAACATCTCACCGATACTGGGAAAATGGTGAAACTGCATCTTTCTTTAATAACATCTACACTGAAGAGTGTTCAATGAAAGTAAGAGGAGCGTATTCTGGACCTAAATTATCTTTATAATGTCAACTAATCAAACCAACGGGCTCCATCCTCTCCAGTTAACGGTGCTGGTCTGGCTATGGCCACCATGGACATCATCAAGCTCCACGGCGGCACACCGGCCAACTTCCTGGACGTAGGAGGCGGGGCCACGGCCCATCAGGTGACGGAGGCGTTCAAACTCATCACTTCAGACCAGAAGGTAAGAAATCAGCTCCATGTTTCAACCTGGACAAACGTTTTACTGACTACGATGCTCCAGGTTGTTATAATCTCAGGAAAGAAAAGATTTTTAAGGTCAAGGAAGTTTTGGATAAATTGTTTAAATTTGTTTTGTACTTTATTTTCTTAGCTTGTGTAGGCTAAATATTGTTCAGTTTAAAATTTCACATGTATCCCTCACTGTGTAACTCAGGTTCAGGCCATCCTGGTCAACATCTTTGGAGGCATCATGAGGTGTGATGTCATCGCCCAGGGCATCATCATGGCTGTGAGAGACCTGGATCTCAAAATCCCCATCGTAGTACGGTTACAAGGTGCGCCACGCTCACAGCCACAAAGAAAGGGGAAGCTAATGATGCTGAGCGGCACACAAAGAGGGAGACGGGTGGAGGGTTTCTGCAGCACGAAAACTTCCCTCTGATGATGATTCACATTTCCATAATCAGAGCTCAACAGGCGCAGCGTGGCGCCATCAGCAGACACTGGGGGTCTCGAGTTTGATTGTTGTGGTGAAGAGGGAGTGAAGATTTTCATTAGCTAATCTCATTATAATCCGCTTCTATTGTCATGAGCTTTTGAGATAAATAGCAAATGGAGGCTTCTTAATTTGTCGCGTGTCTAGCCTGTCCTTGGAGATTGGGCAAGGAATTTATTCCTGGAGTAACCAGGTGATGAAGATGCTGACTTCCTCTGAAAGGTTTTTGAAAAATGGTAGAAATGAACACAGTGTCTAGGATGGCTACTTGCTAACTATATATATTTGCTCTGCTGAGATGTCAGGATGGAAACTCTGGCTTTGGAGGACAGCATCTGAACTTATCTGTCCATCAAATATCCTGAAATCTGCACTTTTAGTTCTCAATGATTATATAAGGTTTACTTTTTGAACTTTAGATCATGTTATAATGTTATTCCCTAATCACAAACACACCTGAAGTTTTGCTTTGATTCTTTCATGTATGTTTGAGAAATCCTTTAATCTCCCGTGGCAACCATTCAACTGTGCAAAATGAATGGGTGGACCTAGCTCCGCCTTCGAGGATGAAGCTCCTCCTCCAGGCATAAATATTATTAAAAATGTATTTTTGGCTTTACAAATGAAATGTTTCGACTTTCAGACCCAAAAGCAAACATCCCCATTTACTGAACACCCTACTGTATCTGCATAAAATGGTTTGTTCCTTCTCGGCTCACTTCACAGTGACGGTGTTCAGCAGTCGAAGACAAAAACGACTGACAGTTACTATGCTACTAAGAAAAATGATAAAGTTTTCAAAAAAGAGAAAAGAAAAACAAGACGGATAAAAGGAAGGATGTCTGTTGGAGAGGGTGGGTACACTAGCGCGTCATTATCCACCTTTTAGCTTAGTTAGCTTAGCTACAGACCAGCGTTAGCCTCCATTTCACCAGGATTTATTCAGTGAAGGAACATATTTATCAAGATATTTATCTATTTAACTTGTCCATGTACTTTTTATAACTTCCCCCTGTCCCAGTGGAAATGGTGTTCAGTGACATGCTAGGCTAGTTAGCATCATTCCAGGGAGTGTAAGAGGATTTCTCTGTTTACAAAAATACAAAAGTAGGAAATGGAGAAAGCGCAAAGTCATCAGAATCAAAGCCTAGCAAACCGCTGACTAACCTCTTTTCTTAGTTACAGCATTCACACCAGAGAGTGTTGTTGTTGAACATGCTGCATTCACTGACCAGCTGCCAGGTTCTTTAAAATTGTCTGGCAACCAGATGATTTCTCACAGTTCTGGTTAGGGTAGCTTCCTGAACGCAGGATGTGTGTCGATGCATCAGGTGACATCGGCTAACGGCTTCTCTGTAATTTATCTTCAGGAACGAGAGTGGACGACGCCAAAGCTCTGATCGCTTCCAGCCCTCTGAAAATCCTGGCCTGTGACGACCTGGACGAAGCTGCAAAGATGGTAAAAACACACACTTACACACACTTGGCTCTGTCGTTGTTCGTTTGACCCCGACGGTCTGGCTAGGAACCAAGAGAGGAAACGCCGGCTGCCTGAGGAAGGAGGGCGAGTTGTGAGGAGAAGAGGTGTTGATGGTCGGCAGTCGGAGTGTGGCTTTACATTTCCGCATGTTTCTCTTGGGTCACAGAAAATTAAAAATTTTAAAGAACTTGAATGAAGGTTCAATAAAATCCTTGTGCATGTGCAGAATCCTTTGAGTTTATTTTAGTCACATCTTCACTTTCTGCCTGACAAAAAGTACAAAACAATCAAAACTGTACAAGTTCTCTGCAAAAACACAAAATCTTATCAAGTAAGCTTGTTTTCAGTCAGTCATTTTTAAATACAGATCCAAAAAGTTCTAGTTTAACTGGCAGATTTTTTTTACTTAAAACAGAAAAAAATGTCTGGTTATGAGTGAAATAATCTGCAGTGTATCTAGAACTTTTTAAAAATCTATATTCCAGAGTTATAGACTGAAAACCAGCTTATTTATCTTTCTGAAAAGTTATTTCCAAGTTAGTTAGAAGTGTACTAAGATATTTGCAGTAGAAATTAGACCAAAGATGCTTGTCAGACTTTGTTTTTCCAGTGTTCATCATGGTGAGCTCTGATCGCCTCTGTTCTTCTCTTTGCAGGTTGTAAAACTTTCTGAAATCGTTTCCTTGGCAAAAGAAGCTCAAGTGGACATCACCTTCCAGCTGCCCATCTAAGGAGCCCCCTCTTCTCCCTGTCGCCCCTCAGTGACCTCCGCCCCCTCCCCCACTCACCGACAGTAGGACCGACGTCTCCAGATGCGTCCACCTTCATCTCAGTCGTCTCTCCTGATGGCAAGACTCTGAACGGCTCTCACTTCGAGCAAAACTACCTTCTACACGCTCTCTGTTGTTTCCACATCTCAGTCAATCCCACAATGTTTTGTTGCACTTAGGATGATACGCACAAGCTGCTCCCAGCTTCAACCCCCACTCTACTCTCCACAGCTCTGAGAGAACGACTCGCGATCTGTCGGTCTGTTTACTTCCTCACTTGCTTGAAAAACCTGGTTTAAAAAAAAAAATAGCACAGAGGTTATCATCTAGTTCACTGCCGATCACATTTAGCTGATAATCAGTTTCAGAGCAGACACCGAACAACCATTTAGAGCATTCAGAGGTTTCTCTTGGTCGCCATGGCTGCAGAAGGCTCAATGAATTGTCTCGCAATGAACTCTTGACACTTTCAGACTCTGGCTTCCTGATAGTTTGTCATCGCTTCATTCACAAATGACAAGTTGGTACTTAGTTTTTTTTTTTTGAAGCAGGTATTCTGGTGGTCTTTTCAAACACAAGAGTTTCAAGTAAAATGTTAGAATTTCATGACCCAGTCAGTATTTTTTGGTCTCTGATCCAAGTCATTGCAGGCGAGTTTGTCCATCTTCATCTGGTACTTTAATAAAATTTGTGGCTTGTAAATTCATTAAAATAACAGTCAGGAAAGTCACTTTACTGTTGTCACAACCAAAATGAGTTTAGATTTAGTGAACATATATTCAGGTAGATATGTAGAGAAATATTCAGTTTAATCACCACTTGGTGACGATTTTTCCTGCAGTTCAGTCTGTTGAAATGCTAAGCTAACAGTTTATTCTACGTTTTACTTGCTGTTAAGTCATAAGATGTTTCAATTTGGTTTTTCTTTAGTTCCGCAGACAAAATATGGAGAAAAAGTTGTTTGTAATTTTTTTTTACAAACTCGGATCTTTGAATGTTTTAAAGTTGAATGACTGGAGCTTCGGCTGCTTTCTGAACAGGACAAACAGCTGTTTATACTCAAGCGCTAACAGTTCAGATGGACACAAAAACATCAGAACATCTCTGCTTGAAAGCAAATCGTACATATTCTGTTCAGTCCTTTTTGTTCTTTTTGGACCTCACATCCCTTCCTGGTAGATTATACAAAACTTCTATTGAACATATGAAGAGATATTGGATGTTATCCTTAATTGTGTCGTTAGCTTTTAACTTCTCATGTCTGTCACAGGAAACAACCTTTCTACCATTTTTCTTTTTATATATATATATATATAATGCAAAAACTTAAAATTCATAGTCTTGTATTGTTTGAAGCAGTTTTTCCTCCGGTTTTTCCTAATTGGCTGAGGTTGTGTTCAAGAAGTAGGAAGTAAAAGCTGATGATCCCGAGTTTCACATCTTTGTTTTTCCCTTTTTAAACCTCCTGTCGTCTTGAGTGCCGGCTCAAAACTGTTCAAGGAACCACTACTGTTTTTTTTTCTTTTCTTTTAGGTTACAAAAAATGGTTTGCTGCTGGACTCTTCAGCTAATCCGTTAGCTGAAGAGTCCATCTAATATTTGTTTATGTGAAATAAAACCTGCAGGAGCCGTCGCACAGCAGCTGCTTCTCTTCCTTTCTGTATCTAAGGTCAGAGTCTTGCTCGTCTGCGCCCCCTTCAGATGAACTGTGGAACAACCGTAGTTGTTTTCTCTCCCTCCCTCCGTTTCTCCCCTCCGCTTCCCCCGCCTCAGCGTCGCGAACACGAGCAGACATTGTGAGTTGTACGTTATTTTATCTTGTAAATAACCAGACTGCTGTTCTCACTCTGTAACATATTTATGATCCTCTGAAAGGAGTTTGACAATGAAAAGAATAAATGGAGAACAACAGCAAGTTATTTTCCATCTCCAGTGTTTTTTTGTTGGTTTGAATGGTTTGAATACAGAAAGCCTTGTTTTAAAGAATAAACAAAGTATACGTTTTCTAGCCCAGGGGCCCTTATGCTTCTAAATCCTGCCCTGCTGAGGCCAAAACAAACAGTTTTAGGAAGTTATCCGTCATTACATTTTAAAAACATATGCTGAAATAAAATGACATGACCGGAGGATGACCTGCCTCAGAAATCAGTGACCCTTTGACCAATATTTTTATTCAGTCTCCATGGTAACAAGAGTGCTTCTGGAAAGCAGCCAGATTTTGTGAATCTATAGCTTTGGAAGACCTGTTCATATTTGGTTTGTTTATATTTTTAAGATGAAAATCTTGTGTAAAACAGTTTATCAGATAAATAACCACTGGGTGAATGACAGGATAAGCTTTTGATCAGAACTGATCAATCAAACTGAAACATGATATCTGTTTGGATTATCCTGAAATATGGATTTGTTCATGTAGCTTGCCCTGACTAGCTTTAATGTCTGAACTTTTCCCTTTTTTATTTACTAGTTGCCTTCACTCAGACTTGAATTGGCAAATGTTACACTATACTTTACCACTTTTATTATAAGAGAAGTTTATCCATATAACTCCCTATTGTTGTCCAGATGGGAAAGTAGCAGAGCTTTGGTCGTTTGCTGCAGGTCAGCTTTAAGATCCACCAGCTCTGCATCATCGTGTTTGAAGCCATAAAGCATGTGTGTGTTTCATAGAGCAGGAGAGCCTGCTGCACACCTGCAGTTTTAACTTGACGTCAGTAGATGTCACTATATGATCAATTTTAATATCACTAGAGTTTATCCCATATTTATACTTTAGTCAACTTTATCTGTTTTCCACACGTCTACATAATCACTGCTGATTTAAGATTATAAATATCAGTTTAGTTAAGTTATATTCTAATATGAAACTTTTTACATCGTTAATCTTGTTGGATATTTTTCTTGGTCTCAATATTGTTTCCAATAGAAAAAATTTGCCTTTTGTCACATTTTTAAGACTGGTCTTAAAACTTTCCTCTTTGATAAAGCTTGTAGTTAAAACAGCCACAAACTGATCACTTTTTCTAATTTTCTTCTTCTCCAATTAGCATAATTTGCTTTTATTTCAACTGTTTACTTTGTTTCAGGCTTTTCTCTCCATAGAAGCCACTCCTGGCCTTTTGTTCCCTTTTGGCCGTGATTCTTTCCCAGAGGAGGGCGTCGGCTGAGTTGATGCCATCACCTAATCCTTCTCCCTGTTCTGCTATTTACTTTTTACTTTTTGTTAACATTTAAACCACTCCTGCATCAGGTCTTTTTGTTTTTTTGTGCGTCTCTTCTCAAACACCTGGTTGATTGAAGCAAATGCCCGCTCTTTTTGACCAAGGCTCTGGTTCTGCTTGAGGTTTCTTCCTGTTACAGGTGAGTGATTTCCTCTGGACTGTCGCCACATGCATGCCACCCAGCTAAGTCAGAGCTGCAGTTTCCTAGTTTCCTTGCTTCCACCTCACAGAGCAGCCAGTAGCCACTAGCAAACACCTGGTGGATCTGAGCATCTGCTGAGTTCATAAGAGCCACTTCTCAGTACAACGCTGGTAAAATCGTTAAAAAGTTTATAGAGGAGCCATGTTGTGATGACTTCCTGAAGGCGGAGTTTCAGAAAGAGCAGGAGCTTCTTAAAGAGACAGAGACCCAATTTCAAGGCGTTAAATTACAAAGTCCTATTTGGTATATATAGCTTTTTTTCTTTTATAAAAACTGAAGGTAACACACTTCTAGACCATTTTACTGTTGCTCTGTAGCTGTTGCCTTACATCCCAAATAAAGTGAATTTTATTTGTGATGTTGCCAAGACAAAATGCTAAATTACTTTAGCAAAGCAATCTTGATCGCAAGCAGAAAAACTGCAGAGTGTCGTTTTTAGTCGCTGGCCGAATTCATCCTTGAACTGTGACGGGTTTGTATCTGATTTTTGTCTGTTCAGAAAAACACTTGAGGCTGAAACATATGTCAGCGAGGAGAACACGCCTCTGCTGTCGCCTCTGACAAGGAGCAGGAATCTCAGGCTGACTGAGGCGTCCTCAGTTTCTGAGTTTGTGGGCGGCGGCTGGATCCCAACCAAACCGTCTCTGCGGCTGATTTTTTGTCGCAGGGAAATTTGGGAACGGCGAAGTCTTAATCCGCTGTCATAGGATTCAGTCGGAGCGCGTTGAAATCAAAGAAACATCCTGTCAGATTAACCTAAAGTAGCTCTTAGCAACAATAACCAATTTTTTCAAACATTTTTAATCAAAATCTTTTATTTTCACCTGTAAGCAGTTATTTGAGACTGATTGGAAAGTCATTGTTAGCGAGGCTGTGAATAACAATGATTATTCTGTCTAGTGAACATTAAGGATGTGCCTGAATTCCTGATTTATTACAAAAATGCATTTATATTTTTGAAAGGTTCCCATTTTAACAGAACTAATTGGTTTGTTAGATCAAAGTTAAGAATCATGTAAAAAAAAAACAAAAAAAAAACACCCAGTTATTTGTTCTGAGTTTGCTCTGAACAGATGTTTTAAATGTCTTTTTTTTTACATTTACAAATTTAAAAAAGTATAAATTTATGAATAGTTCACAAAGAGTTAAAGGTGTAAAAGTTGATCGGTTTGAGACAGAAATTCACTGCAGACGGTCAATTTGTCCGTTTACAAGGACAAAAATATTCACACCACTTTAACTTGTCCAAATTGTTACAGAACAAATTTTGTTTTAATGCAATTTGATGCATTAAAACATCAAATAATCATGGCCAACAAAATGTCGGCCATGATTAGGGTTAATTTGTCACATGTAATCAAAATAAGTTTGCCAAACTTGATGACAACTTAATAAATTTAATATATTTACTTGCATTAAGTTAAGTTGATGTCTTGTAGCAAATTAACTCATAAACTCATTTGATTTTGCACTTCTGATATTCCATCAGTTACTGTTTATTATTTTGTACATGTTTTGCTTTTATTCTGTAAAACTGCACCTTGGCACCAGTAAAGTGTCTCTAATCCAATCCTCGCTGTGGAACAAAACATCTTCAAAAATCTATTTGAAGAGTTTGTAATTACTAACATTTCATAAACATAAAAGCCAAGACCTGTAAAATGTTAATGAGTTTTCTACTTAAAATAATCTAAAAGACTCTTTAATGAATCACTGAATGCAACATAATAGATTATTTCTTTACTTCCTGTGGTTTGTAAATGGTTGCTGTATCACAATTGAAAAAAATCTGATTGAATTTCTTCGTACTGATATATAAATATACTTCCCATCTCTTAGTTTCTGTGGCCCACATTGACTCGTCTCGTGTCTTCCTCAGTATCTCTCTCTGCTTGCAGACAGTAATGGAGGTCCAGCATCACGAGGCTGTCTGTCCACGATAAGCTTCAGAGCAGAGGGACGGTCTGCTGCTGCTGCTGCTCCTGATAAGACCGATCAGCCCTGCTGGACAAAGTAGGCCGGGTTTGGGTTGTTGGTCAATTTAGCCCATTCAGATAAAGTAAACTCATATTTTATTTTTTGCCAGAAATAGATTATATTGCTTTAAACTTCCTAAACTTATAAAAAGAAAAACAACCAGGAGGAAACATTTTTCCTTTGTGTTCCAACAGCATCAACCACATGCAGAGAACAAGCTAAAATCACAAAGTGTAAAATGAAGAACGTTGCTACAGTAATAAATAGACTTTATTTTAAAATAAACATGCTCTGTGCCACATGAGGATAAAATAACAAATGGAAACCAGTTTTTAGGTTGTATTTGGGTCATCACTGCAAGAACATGTCAAATGTTTAAAATTATGCATCTTTGAGAGTATTGGACTGGGAGTTAAGTGCAACTTATAGATCTTCTCTATTATTCACAAAAATTTCTTAAACTAATAAACTGACATTAACTATAATTTTAAAGAAATATAGCTGTAATTAAAATTAATTTATACTTTCATCTCAAACTAAGTCGACTAGAAAAGAGAATCCTGAAATTAACCTGATTTGTCCTTTTCTAAAGATTGAACAATCACAGATCACTTGTGGCGTTCCTCAAGGCTCCAATCTTGTGCCTCTTTTAATTAAAATATCTACATTTCTCCTTTTTGTCAGATTACAACAGTATTATGATACTAATCTCCTATTACTTTCAAAGTTAACATATTTAGATGTCTCCCTTTTGCCAAGACTGAAGAGTATCATAAGATGTGCAGATTTTTTAAAATGGGATTCCTCAGAGTGTTGTGTTTAGTCCTGCTTTTTTTTTTTTAAATAAAGATAATTTTAGTGAAATTAAAAAGGACACTACAGTTCGTTTCCGTTCAGTGACCGAATGTGCTTCATAGAAAAGCAATGCAGTTGTTGGTTAAAGCAGTTATATAGGAAGAAGAAATTGTTTTTAAAATTTCTCCTCAAGAAATGTGGTTTGAATTGTGTAAACAGAGCAAGTAATACCAACAGTACTGGGGAGGACAGACTCACTGTTTATAGTTTAAAAACAAAGATTATATTGACCAAGGCATAGATGATGACAAAGCAGTAAAGGAAGTTGAAGAAACCCTTGTTGAGCTGACTGCTGTCGTCCCAAACAAAGACGAGCCCAGAGTCAGAGTCTGATTAGAGAAAGAAAACCCAAAGGACATGTTGAGAACAGCAGGCAAGATTAGGAAGAGGGACGGTTCTGTTTAATATTTAACCAGGCTGTTCGAAAGAATAAGCCTCTCGGATGCTGGTGTTTGTAAAATATGGTTTTGAAAATGAGAAAAGGAGTAGAGGAAATCAAAACATTTCACATCCAAGAGTATCTGGCAACCCCTCTGGGCCTTTTGATGGATTAAAGACTGAGAGACGCTCGTGTGTTTCTGCTGTGGCTTTCCTGCAGCGCTGCAAGGCACAAATCCTGAAAATCACACAAAGTCGCATCAGAAGTGATCCCAGAAAAATTATCTTGGCAGTTTACAGGTTTTTATAAATTGTAATACGGAGAGAGATTTACATTAGTACCAAGTCAAGTCAACACAGTGTCATTTCCAGTAGAGAACAAAATGTGTTTTCTCCTGAAGTCCCCCAGTCGCCAGGCTGCACAGACCGTCTGCAGTCACTACATCACACACACTGAGCCGCAGCAGGGATTCACCCTCCGGTTGGAGCTGGCAGCACTGAATGTAGACAAGAAGAAACTGTGTTCATTAAAATGCAAAACACTGATGGTTGGAAAAGCATCACTGGAGAACAACATATCCAAGAACAACATGGTTCCCTCTACGTAGGAAACGACGATGTGACGATATGTTAAGTTTGGCCAGGTTCTGTTTCTTTTCTCTCACCGATCTGGAAATAAACTCGCTGGGAAACCTCTGCCGCCCTCGGTTGCTTAGACACAGTGGTCAACAATCTAACGAGCCAATCTAACGAGCCTTCGGAGGGGAAAGTTCGCCCACCTGAGAAATGAAGGACGGGGGTTGGGACGCCGTGGACCTCATAGATGACTGGCACTAATAGGCAAACCCCCAGGTGGCAGGTGTCACTGTTAAACATGTCCTGCTGCTGTGTTTACAGCAGAGTAGGTGGTGCAGGATGTTATTTAGAAAACTGGAATGGGTAGGAGAAACTGTATTCAGTGTTGTAACTCTGTATAGCCAACGATTCTCTCCAGTAGTTTTGGCCAATAGCCTTAAAGTTAGCATGAACATCCACAAGGAGGCCCTCTAGCTCCAGGAAATGAAAACATTTTGACTGTGTGTGTTTCCATATAGGACTATTTTCTACCGTCAGTGAAGACGAGAGTAAACTTCACTGATACATGGAAGTTAGCGGATCTAAAGAGCAACAAGATTGCTGTGTTTTTGTTTTTGACCAGCTCCAAAGCCGCGTCTCTGAATCCAGTTCAACGCACCACGACCAGCGGTTCCATTATAAACGTATTTCCTCTTGTTCTTCATTGCAATGCGATGCGACAGTAAACCAGGTGCCATGATGACGAGTGTCTCTCACGTGGAGGAGCTCTGCCTGGCTGCCAGTGGGCGCTCGCTCCGGTTTCAGCGCCTTCGCTCCAGCGTTCAGACAGCAGCAGATGTTTCATGGCTGATGGGACCATCTGTCTTACAGCACATCATCAGACTGTGCCTCGTTAAATTGGGCTGAACTGTGTTACAACTGTGTGAATTTAATGAGGGAAAACAGCGACGGGAAGACCAAGAGGATAGATTTATGTGACTTGAAGGTTTAGGTCTGAGTCCAACATCACACCCAGATTTCAGGCCTGATCTTAGTTTGCAGCTGTAATAACTGAAGCTGGGTCCGTCTCTCTCGATCGGTCCTGGTTTGGACCAAAGATGATAACTTCAGTTTTGTTTCTGTTCAGCTGGATAACGTCATTCATTGATTTGCTCTAATCATCTGTCCAGTGCTTGGATTGGATCGGAGTCGCCTGGTGACGTTGTAAAGTCTGTGTAGTTATGGTGGCTGATCTTATTTCCTGTTGTGACCTGAGCCAGTGGGACCATATAGACATTAAATAAGAGGGTCTGAGGATTGAACCTTGGGGTTCTGCCTGCTTCGATGAGAAATGTCCTGCTGAAACAAAGACCTCCCTGTTCTTTAGATTCAAACCAGTTGAAGAGTCCGACCCAACTCTTGAGCCGTTCCACAATTATGCCATGGTCAAAAGCTGGACTGAGGTCCAACAGAACCAGCACTGTGGTTCTTTCACAGTCTGTTTTTATGTGGATTTTATTGAACATTTTGACTAACAAATAACTGACAGGAGCAGAGACAGGTTACCTCACCAAGTTTCAAACATATCCTTCGACTTTCTGTTCAGGGATCCAAAGACACATCTGGTTTTCTGACACACTCCCATCCTAACCAGCATTAGAGGACAGCTGGACTGGGAGAGGAGAAGAACATCTGTCCCTCCAGATGTTCCCACCTCTACGTGGCAGGAGAACAAGC
This sequence comes from Poecilia formosa, assembly GCF_000485575.1. NCBI lineage: Eukaryota > Metazoa > Chordata > Actinopteri > Cyprinodontiformes > Poeciliidae > Poecilia > Poecilia formosa. Next base: position 94,963 of record NW_006800596.1, on the reverse strand, counting down.
TGGAGAGAGCACACAGGCACTCATTCATGTCACAGTAACAGATGGAAGATGATTCCCTGAAGCTGAGCTCACACCTTCAGATCCACCAGGGCCTGAACAGAATCTCATTTTAGCAGGTCTTAGTTCACATCAATAAACACAGAATGCAGTCTGAGGAGAGAAACTGTACGATGAACAGCCTGCAGGACAGCATGAGCTCAGCTAACAGGACTAATGAAGCTCACGGTTTGTTCGCTGTGCTTCATGTTTTGGACGATGACGATGCATGCTGTCTCAAACCTCCGGTGGATTCGAGCCACACAAACAAAGAAGTAAAACTAGTTTAAAACCAACTTTTCACAGACAATCCCATGCTTTGTGATCTTTAGAAGGAAACAGCAAATTGAAAACTGTGGCATCAAGAGCTCCAATAATGCCAGTAATTTCCTGATCTTCCTGTTGTTCTTCAGTCTCAGTCTGATCCTCCTGATCTAGCATCGTGTTTGTAGATTTGCTTTCCAATTAATGTGAGAGGCTGTCAAGCGCAAATAACATGTCTCTGTGCTTCTTGGTGCTGGTTTGGAGGCTGAGGCTGTAATGGAACGACTCAGATCAGAGATGTCCAAAGTGTGGCCCTGCAGATGGCTTTAGTGGCCCCTCGGTCCACAATTCAAGAATGGAGCAACTCCACAATTAATTTGAGATTTTTACAGCCAAATAAAATCTTCAACATTTATTAAGATGCAAGACAAAGTGTTTTTCTTTTATGAACTATGTTTGTCTATTGATTATACATTGATGAAACTGGCAACCGCTGTTGCCAAAAGTAAAATAACAATGTGGTTAAAAAGAAAAAGTGAGGAGAATACACCTTAAAGAAATGTTTGGAAACTAATTAGTACAGCAACTGTGAAAGGCCTGGAAAACTTAGACTATTTTGCTTTATCAAAATATTGTCTGCGGAGTATATAATTGAGTAAATGTCTTAAAGGATAAATAATTTCACTTTTAATAATAATAATAATAAAAAATTATTATTGTGGCCCTTGAGTTCTCAACCTTACAATTTTGGCCCTACTTGCAAAAAGTTTGGACACCTTCGATATAGATCAAAGCAAATTCAAGTGGTAGCTTGAAAGGATAAATTAAATTCAATTAATTGGGGGGAAAAAAACAACACATAACCGCTGATTTTTGCAGAACTGCCTAAAAATCCCTTCATTAATCCATAAGTGGGGAATCTATTTCTTTCTTCGCGGAGCTGTGGACGGAATAACTGAATAATTGTGTCCACTTCTATTCCCAGCGGAGACGTTCACCAGGGGAGCAAAGTGAGAAATTAAAGGTAATCTCCGTAAGCGTCTCAGCTCATGGCTTCCAGAAATAACCCGACTGTTATCGGTTTCCATCAATCAACAGCGGTTTAAACAGCGGGACGCGGCGGATGTGACCGCTTCCTGGCTGCGCGCGACATCACTTTTTACAGCACGCGCTCAATTTGGACCATTTTAATTTTTATGCCACTTCAGGAGAGGAAACGGGTAAAATTAGCCCCCCTGCTGCCAGCAGCAGCTCCTCATTCACAAGTTATTACTCCCTGAAGCGGCTCATTTCGTTACGTCGGCGGACGAAAAGCAGTTCCCGCGGAGGGAGATGGGAATGACGGAGGATTTGTCACTGACCCCGTCTGGAGTGAGGAACGTCATAAAAATCTAATTTGTGAGTCACTGCGGGTCGAAGCCCAACCTAGTTAGAGAAAGCTCTGATGGAGGGTGTGTGCAGCTCCACCGCGGGTAAATGTGTGTTGAATCCGCTGGGAGAGCACGTCGTGTCGGTGTGACGGCTCCATGTTCACCGACTGGGATGAAACAGCGGCTCTGGGGCCTCGATTCAGACCGCTGCGGCTCCCACTGCTCCATAGAAAAACTCTGCAGTTTTCACTAAGATGCCATCGATTGTGGTGACGCCTGTGGGTGATGCTGTGGAATAAAAATCTTGAGATTCAATCTGAAATCTACAGCTACATACTAGATATATTGATAATCTAGCCAATCCGTATTCTAAATATGAGAAAAAATATTTTCATATAATATTGGTGAAAGATTTCAAAATGACATTTTTTTAGACAAAGTATGACTTTAAATGTTTCTTAGACTTAAACTTATAGAAACGGAAGCAGATAGTTTTATGCCTTTCTGGGTTTATGCAAGCAAAACAAAAGAACCAGACAAGATTTTACCTAATATGTCATTAACATTCATTCATTAACCCACAATACTTTCTGTTTTTTTTCTTTTTCACTAATATAATGTTTAGTTACATTATCTTGTATTGTGATGTAAAATAAACTTGTTTTTTTTTTTAAAAAAAAACATGCTGTTATTCATCACATCCCAAACCATTCAGTATCTTCTACTTTTTGACATTTATAATGCAACCATATTTACATCCCTCAGACTTTTAGAGACTTTGTCATGCAAGAACAACAAACTACAATGGATTTCAAATTAGTTTTCACGTGATAAACTGACACAACGTATGATATAACAGCTATGTGAAAAAAATAAAAATCACAATCTTATTTTTTTAATTTCAATCTGAACTTTGACTTGGTCTGTCAGTCTGTCTCTCTATAAACATCAGTCTGTCACCGCCGTGCTTCACAATGGAAATGTTGATCTCATGACCTCTTAAAAATGTAGTTTTTTTTTTTCTTCTACCGTGTGATAAATGACCAAAACGGAGCCATAGACAGACAGGACTGAGCTCTTCCTGTTTGTTCTCTCTGCTCTCTCTGTGTCTCAGTTGGAGGCTCTTTTCCCCTTTTCCTTCTTTATTTCTATAATGGCTCCACATCACAGGTGTAACGGTTGTTCAGACATTGAATCATAATAACCCAGACGTTTGATTTCATGTTTCCTGCTTCTGTCAGCAGATTAAATTCGGATGACAGAGCTCCAGATGTCAAGTAAGCAGGCTGTATATAAATGTATCTCATTTATTAACAGCCTGTGTTTATAAATTAACAGCAGGTTGTTAATTTAGAGGACGTGTATGACTTCCTCTACATGTGAAGTCATACAGTGCAGCGTGGTAAGTAACGAGAAGGTCTGAGCACAGGAAGTTATTTCTACATGTGGCACTGATGAATAAAAGTGAACTCAAGGAGAAACTGTCTTTCATCTTGTAGACAAGAAGTTTAAAATGTGATTATGATCCGAGGTCACCTTTATCAGTGGGACAAGTCATTGTCATGATTGCTTATTCTTATGTATGAATAATGACAGAAAAAAAATGATTGAATACACGGGGAATAATTCATATACTGTTAAAAAGAGTCTGAGGCGACAGATGAATTCAGAGTCGGTGCTGATTAAACCAATTTTTTAAAAAACTTTTGTATTTCTGATTGCAATTATTAACTTTTTCAATTTATTCACTTTTTTAGGACTTACCTTAAAAGTGACATGAAAATACTTTATTAGCAATGTGCTTAAGTTTATTTCTTTGCCAATGATCTCATTAAATAAATCATTTTCAGATTTTGGAAAGTCACAAGTTCCTCTCCGATGTAAACAGGCTTTGATTCTTTTTTTGTTTTTGAAAATCCAGAAACAACTGAATTGAGGCATCAGTAACAGGTTCCTTACTTGTGGTAAATAAATAAATACATAAAATTATGAACTTGAGGAAAGTAAATAAACATTCAGAATGATGAAAAGCAGCTGGTCATTCCAACAGACCTACGTTTGTGCACACAACCAATGAATTTGACTTTAAATCTTCTTTACTCACAATAACGCCATTTTAAATACAAATACATATACGGTTTATTACTTTATTATGGTTTATCTCCTGAAGCCTCACTGACCCCCCAGTAGAGTTAATTATCACACACCTCAGACATTTTGTTTCAGCCCACAGTTTAGAAAACCTTCATTAACAGGGTGATGATACAAACATCAGAGGCTTTCAGAGGCCTGTTACTTTAGGATTAAATAAGGACACAGTGGATGTTCACCTGTTTGTCAGTTTCTGTGTTTGTTGGTGGTGGAAAGGGAATTAGAAGTAAGAAAAAAATGAGTCAAACTGGTTGCAACAACAGAGTATTACGGCCATATCAAGAATTAATTTTTATTTTACAAGAATAAAGTATAAAGATTACAAGAATAAAGTTGAAATAAAAATACTAGAATTAAGTCATCATAACTTTGTTCTAGTATTTGTATTTAACCTTTATTCCAAAGTATTATAATGCTGATTATTTTTATAGTAATTTTGAGTAATGTGACTTTATTCTTTTTATTTCAACGTTATTCTTGTAATACAACTTTATTCTCATTATTCTGTCTTTATTCTTGCAATATTATGACCTTTTTCTCATGTTATTACAAGTTTAGTTCCCATATTGTATTTTTGTAATATTATGACATCATTCTCCTAATACTATGATTTGATTCTCGTACAATTATTATTTTTTTATTTTCTTCGCCGTCGTCGGCTGTTACCAAGGCGACAGCTGATCAATATTTTTCTCCACCTTCTCAGAGCTGCAGCCGTCTGGTCCAGTATCTGTGCAGCAGCTGAGGTTTAATTGAAAACATTCAATCCGAGTGAGTCAGAAGCCAGAAAGCTTTAGAAAAGTTGACCCAAACAGTTTCTGGAAAAGGAAGATAAGAGTTTAAAACGCAGCTGTGAGTGAACAGTTATTGGACACACAGGAAGGTGGAGAGACACAGACAGATTTTATAGAGGACAGAACGTAGAGCTGACAGACCCCTTGTTCACATCCATTACTTTTCTGTTCTTGATTTGCTTGTCACTTCCTGGTGAGGCCTGCAAACAGGCTTATAAAACTTTATTTAGATAGCTTATTTTCACACAGCTACTGTGAAAGAACACAGGTTTTCTCACAAATGAATTAGATATTTTTATGTGTTTGCTGTTATTATTGTGATTTCATTTTTGCTTTTCAGGATTTTTTTTTTTAATGAAAACAGATTTTTTTGGAAGAAGGCTTCTGTTTGGAGAACGTATGTTGAAGTCATACAAAAATAACATAGAAATAATATGAGATTAAAGTTGTAACATTATTACTTTATTGTATTATTTTCACTATTCTCGTCATTTTATGACTTTATTCTCGTAATTTAATTGTTTTTATCTTTTTAGCGTGGCCCTAGTACTAGCATTCAATACTTTGTAGAACCAATTTTTGCTGCAGTTCTTCAGTCAGAGGCCGCTTCAGCATTGCTGCCAGACTGACTGCTACCAGAGGTTCTTCCAGTCCACACCACCACGAAAAAAGGACAAAATGCATATGCTCATAATGAATTAAAATATCACTGAAAAGTTTGACTATTTAGTAACTCGTTCATCTAAATAATTGAAACACACTATATAGATTGAATACCCACAGACCGATGTTTCCAAGCCTTTATTTCTGATAATCGTGAAGAGTTTCCACTTACAGATAATCAAAATGTGACATTTAAGATTAAAATATTGCATCACACAAACAAAATTAGTTTGTTATTGCAGAACAGTGGGGTTAGTGATGAAAAACAATACAAACTTGCTTTTTTGTTTTGTTTTGTTTTTCAAAAGGGTATGTTTAATCAAACAAGCCTCATCGGGACACATTTTGCACACCTTCCTCAACAGGATTCATTTCAGGTACTGAGTTGCATAATCCATAGCAAATATATATAAACATTGATTAAAACAGCATATATCAGGCATAACCCAGTTAAATGACATTTAACTGAAGTCCTCAAAGGGGTGCGGGTTTTAATGTTTTTATCTTTTTTAATCTTTTTCAAAATGTCTCTCTTTCTCGCTGTTTCGGTGATTTTAATGTTTTTATCTTTTTATGTTTTTTTAAATCTCTTTCTTTTTCTCACATGCTGTTTTTATTTTAATTATGTGAAGCACTTTGAAATGAAATGCCTTGCTGCTGAAATGCGCTATACAAAAAAATTTTATTGATTGATAACATGGGATCATTTCTCATGTCTTTGATGCTTTTGTGTTTATCATTGTTCATGCTATTTATTTTCTCATGGCAGTTTAGCTTAGCTTCACTTATGGACAACATTTACATTTTACGTAAAAAATTCCTTACTCTCTTTCTCTTTTTCTGCTTTTGTTCTGGTTCACACGATTCCGTCTGTCTCGCTTCTGTTTGGTGTGATTTATTCTTTTTGTTTTGTTTATTCTGTTGATCTGGTTTATGCTTTCCATTTTTGTTTTTGTCGTCATTAGCTTGTCTGGGGTTCTTTTTATTTAAAAAGTCTACAATTTGACCCACTGCCTTGTCGTTTTGTGAACATTTCAGTAAACCCGGCTCGGTGTCGTGAAACAAAACATGAACATACAAGGCAACATTACTGGTTGTTTCAGACCAATTTGTCCCACCAGTTGAGTAGTCAGGATCTCGGGTGTGGTGCATCAAAACCAGGATGAGACCTCCATAATCTGTTGAAAGAAAGAAGAAATGCAGCTCAACGTTAGACTTCTACACCACTAGAGCATGCTTTAAAATCAATCCTTAAATCTGTTTATCGTACAAATCGGAAAGTATATTATCAAGAAGACTTCGCACTTTTCTGCTTAAGTCATGAAAACATCCAGGATTTCATTCAGATGTTATGTTGAATTGCTATCAAATGTTTTGCCTCTCTGGGTCTGATTGAATGACTTGAAATGAACAGAGTTTGCTAATAAGGCATGGTTTTTTTTAGAGTTCTCCAAATGGTGTTACATGTCTAAGTGCCGTAAATCTCAAAATTTGAAAAAAATAAATGATATTTACACAGAAAGTCACAGACACAAACCTGTGGATCGGTATTTGACCCCGTTGACATTATCAACATAAAAATGTGTCAGGAAACAAATAAGTTAGTCTCACATGGTTCCCAGCACAAGGACTTTTACATAATGAGCTGATAGTCTATTGTTTCAACTCCACGCAGAAAAATGAAATGTATTAAACGTAAATGATTTGGGTTAATTGCTCAGGAATACAAGTCTTGATAACATGGGTTACCTTGTGCCTGTTGCTGTTGTTCATTGTTGGTCAAACCTAAAACGGGGAAATAAAACCATCTTCACATGCATCCGTGACAGCAAAGCTTTGAGACATTCATCTATAGTTTCATGATTATTTTTGATTAAAAAACTATTTGAAAACAAAGATGAGTTATAGTTTCATACTTTTCACAGTTGCCATGGCTGCTTCCACATCTGAGCCAACCCGGGACGTGATGGGACAGAAAACAATGAGGTGCTGTTTCTGCTTCTTGCTGCTCGTTACCTTCTTCAGAACTTGTCTCAACACAGCGTCGTCTGCCCCAAACGTTTCCCCAGTAGTGACTTTCTTGAGCTAAATTCACAGTGAAACAACCAAGAAAAATGTACTGATCGCTTTCTATGAAAAATGCTGCTGAGCTGGCAACGCATCTGGGCCATCATGACAAGATATGAAGGATGTCGTGCCTCTGCTTGTTTACACCTGTTACCTTTAGCGCCTCCATCTGGTCTGTTAAGGAAGCTTCACCAGGTTCATATGGTTCGATTTTCTGGCTCTGACCTGAGACATTTACACAAATAAAAGAAGATGAAAAAAGAATCAGTTATCAGTATATAGAATAATTCAGTTTTAATTTGGTATTCATATGAGCTGAGCTGCCCACTCACCTCCACAGCAAAATAAGTTCATCTTTTGGCTTCCTAGAATAAATATATGCACAGCAACATCAATCCATGTATTTTTTTCTCTGGAAAGGAAAACTATATTTATGGTTCTTTGAGGTGGAAAGTTTAGAGACATTCGTTCCAGTAGGGCTAAAGATCACCAACATTATGCAGAGACCTTTGTGGGTGTTCAATGTCAAAAAGGGGCAAATGGATCCAGATTTTACAACATAACTCAATGTGTGCCATCATACTTCATCATCATCATTAGGCGCGGACCATGCAAAGCAAAAGTAGCCTGTTTCCTCTGACGTGTTGCTGATTTACATTAAAAAAGACCACAGGAGACATGGTAGATAATTAAACAAGTGTGAATGAAGTCTGTATGATGTAAATTCTGAAATAATTGATATTACTGCTGTGTTTCACTGAATAGACCCGATTTTATGATTGGCTAACTGCCACAGCAACTCAGCTAAAGTCTGCTTTGAATATCAAAATAGCTCAGAGGGGCTAACTGCTTTTCAACAGTTTACAACTCTGAGAGATTTAGGTGGAGATATCATCATTAGATATATCTCACAGACATGAAGTGAAAATATTATTGAATTTCAAATAATTGAAATAGAAATAAAAAAAAATGTGACATTTTGATTTCCGTATTTGTGGCACGTTTGGCTTTCCATACATGTTTTTGTTACAATGTGTGTATTTAGGGAAGAAGACGAGAGTTGTTCTGAAACCACTGCTGAAAGGACAATTAGGAAACAAGAAGTAAAACAAGCCGCTTTATGTGACTTCAATATCAGAACTATATTTTTCCTCCAAAAACAAGTTCACGCTGGAAAAAAACAACAATTTTACAAGCATGGTAGTAACCGCGATTTAACCTTTCAGATTACTTATATGTAGTCATAAATGTCAGAGAATGTTGCAAGTTCTAAGACAAAAACAAAGCCTGTTTGACCAGCTACATTTCTCACGTTTATTTCCTTTTTAATGACAAAAAAATCAACAAAGCTCAGAATGACAATGAAACATCTTGTCTCCTACCTTTGCTGTTTGTGTTGCAGCAGCTGAAAATAAGAGTGAAAGACGGTGCAGGATGACCAAGCAGCTGGCAGAAAACACTTTCACTTTCACTTTAAGACAAACCACGTGGTTTACAGCAAGCTTGCTTATCTGAGATTCCTCCATGGCAACACACTGTTTAAAGTCCACGTTTTTGCTCATCAGCAGCAAATTTACTAACACATTTCACTGACAATGACAAAAATAATGTAACCCTCGACCCCCATAAATAAAAATTTTTAAATATGAAGTAGAATATGAACAGAATGAATTACATCAGCACATAAGTGGGCGCCTATAAAAAGTAGTCACACCCTTGGATGTTTGACTCTTTTATTGCCTTTACAAATCCATAATGAGCAACAAAATGTCTTTTAAAAGAAAACATTTACAAAAAACCCAAACAGAAAGAAAATTTTGATAAAAATAATGTCAAATAAAAACAGTGAACATAAAATACATAAAATGCAACCAACACTGAAAACCACTTGGTTGAGTTAGTAGGTATTGGTTAATAAATTCTACATGTTATCTTTCTGTGCTTCAGATTAAGATAAGTTATATTATGTTACAACCTCCTGAGTAATCTGTTGCTAAATCGTAAGATACTCTTAAGGTTTTAAACTGTCATTTATTGTAGTTTTCTGTGTAAACAAGTAATAATCATCGAGTAATGCTCTGAGACTTACTGAATATTTAATATTTATTTCCACGGTAAATGAAACAGCCACAAACATTTTTAAATGGAATAAAGGTCCTTACACTGAATAACAAGGAAGCACA
>NW_006800596.1:78076-84627 GCF_000485575.1 Poecilia formosa | reverse complement strand
TAAAACCCCAGTCTGCTTTTTAGGTAATAACATGTAAATGATTGATTTCAAAGAAAAATTTTCATGCTTCTTATATAAAAATCACAAAGGTGGTGCAAGAAAGCAATAATTGTACAGATGCTAGTATCCTATGACTGCTACATAATAACGTAATATGACTCAAAAAGCACTTAGAAAGAAAATAAACACATCTTGTGCAAATTAGGTTGGACCTGCATCCCTACCAAGAGAGGATACCATCAACAACATAACACCTGAGTTTAAAGTAAGCATTAAACTCAAGCCGCTTAAGACTTTATATAATTTTACATGTTCTGGTTATTTTAAATTCTCCAAACTAAATTATGCTTTTTCAATTTGATTTAAAGTAATGACAATCTGTTTTAATTTTTTTTATATTTATCTTGTTTTCTGACAATGACACATATCATATCATCATATCAGAATGTTTGTATTCATATGAGCTGTTTTCCAAAAACACATCATAGTTAATCACTGAGTAACTGTTTATTGGTCCTGCTGGTGGATCCATTCTTCCTTAGACAGACAGCAGCCACACAGACAGATTCTCTTAAGGTGCCTCAGGATTAACTTTGTTCTGTATTGTTTAAAAAATGTTTGTATTTGATCCACAGCCTCCATGTTCTTGGAACAGATGAGCAAACCCGGCACACTTTCATGGAAGAGGACATGAACATCAAGGTCAACGTTTGGATGCATTTCTGACCACGAGATTCCAGCAGTCGAGTAGTCAACATCTCTGGTATGATGCATCAAAATTAGGATGATCCTTTTACTGTCTGTAGGGAGAAAGAAGAGATATGATATTTTACTCCCGGATTTAACACCTTGAAATTGGGCCTCTGTCTCTTTAAGAAGCTCCTGGTCTTTCTGAAACTCTGCCTTCAGGAAGTCATCACAACATGGCTCCTCTATTAACCCTTCAACAACATTTTCACCAGGGTTACACTGGCTCCTTTAATGAGCTGAGCAGATGCTCAGCTCCACCAGGTGTTTGCTAATTGCTGCTGGCTAGTCTGAAGGAGCTGAGAGGGAGAGGGCTGCTATCAGCAGTTTCCAAACATCTGAGGCAGATGTTTGGAAACTGCAGCTCAGAGGAGGAACTTAATTCTTGAAGAGTGGCTTAGACCCACCCAGATGTTTTCCTAGTTGAATGGTTGCCATGGGAGATTAAAGTATTTCTCAGTCATGCATGAAAGAATCAAAGCATCACTCCGTATATGTTTTTGAAGAGGGAATAACATTATAGCATGATGCAAAACTCTAAAAAGTTGATTTTCAAAAATGTATTATTTCCTAAATCTAACATGCTGTCTGGATAAAAACAGTAGCGTGATGTGTGTGTGATCATCTCCCTACATGTCTTTTACCAAGCAAAATAAAACAGAGCATGATGTTATCAATAAAAATGATACCTGATATCTTACCCGGCACATTTCTTAGAGCCGCTTCCACATCTGATCCAACCCGAGAGCTGATTGGACAGAAGACGATGGTGTACTGCCCGTCCTCGGTTCTGCCCTCCAGCCTTATCTTGCTCTGCACCTGTTTCATCAGAGCTTCATCAGAACCGAAGGTTTGCCCACTGACAACCGTCTCCACACTGATTGAGTCTGTTGTCAAAATGTAAAACAGAAAAAACATAAGAACCAAACAGACATATGGAAAGTTAGATAATAGAATGAGCCTCTGTGGTCACTCACATGAGCAACCCATCTTGGTTTCCTGCACAGAGAAGCAAAATGATTGGATTACTGCCAACGACATATTCGCGTTTGTAGATAGATTTTTACGCAGAATGTAAATGGAAAAAAACCGTGAGCGAAACGGTGACTGGTACTGACTAGTATATATTCCATTGAAGGAAACTAAGTTTCATATCTGCTCAAGAGTCCCCCTAGTGGTTGAAGAAAAATCCACATATATATGAAAAAAAACACTGAATGCTCTCTGGTATTGTTCAGGGGGCCAGACCAAATGAGGAGGTGGGCCGGGTCCGGTATTGTTCAGGGGGCCAGACCAAATGAGGCGGGCCGTAGCTTGGGGACCCCTGCACTAGATTATACTGAAATGGCTTCAAAATGAGTTAATATTTAAAGGGAAAAAAAAAAAAGAACAAATAACTGACAGGTTCTTTTAATGATACTTTAATATAATATTGAATAGAAAATGTTGAATATGAATGTACTCGATTGGAAAACTACCTTTATGACACAAGTTATTACTTATTTTTAACTGTGCAGTAACAGCTTAAACATGGACAGGCTAATAACATGAGGTCAATTAGCTTTGAAATAAATCAGTTTTTTAAATTAACTAATATAAATTATTGTTCACTAACAACAATAAAATAGTTTAAAAGCTTTATTCTTACGTTTGCTGTGTTACAGCTGAGTCCGACGGGTTATTTGTGTAGAAATAACCCTTTCACTTTCACTTATGGATTCACGTTTGCTACATGGTTTACAGGAAGCCCAGCTATTATAATTATTATCAGGGCGTTTACTGAGTAACAGCTTACTTTGCAGAGTCACATGACTCAGCAACAAGGTTCTGCAGTGTGAAATCACGGAGCGGTTGGGAGAACGCCCAGAGATTTAACTCAAGTAAGAGTCTCACTAGGTAAACATATTTTACTCAAATTAAAAGCAAAACATATTCATCCAAGAAATAACTAAAATATGAGTATATGTACAGTAAAACTAAAGTAGTTAAAACTGTTACTTACATACAGAATAACTGATCAGAACACCAAGCATTAACATCAGACAAAATATAGTTAGTGAAAATTCTGGTATTTTAAAGACCAAAATGAAAATAATTCCTACAAATATTATAATTACAAAACATCAAATTCAGGCAAAATTGATACTTTTACAATCAATATAAAACTCATGAAACTAAAACTTACAGTAGGCAGTGCATAGATGTTTGAACAAGGTCAAGTATTTAGTATTTAAGTATTGGCAATATCTACAGTTTACTGTGTTTTCACTTGACCTCTTAAATGTCTCAGAAGGTAGAAAATAACAGAAAAACTGACATGAACATAAACTCTGGGTTTGTGTCTCATGCACTTTTATTTAAAGTATTTTTGTTCTTAATTTTGTGAAGTTCCTCAGTGGGTAGAGTATCCTGAGAGTCTCCTGAAGTAAAACTAGTGATACTTAATAATTTTACTCAAGAAAAAGTAAAAAGTATAATGTCCTAAAAGTATTTCCCACCCAAAAAAGTTACTCAAGCAAATGTAACTAAGTAAATGTAATTACTTACAGCCCACTTTTATATCAAGTAATCAGTTTGATTTTAAAAGTAGGAGATAAGCAGTTTTTTTTTTACTATCACAATATACTCAAGTGTTGGAGAAACAGAAAAAGATGGAGCTTAAAGACAAAAAGGCCTTTCATCTTTGTGAAATTTGATCAAAAACAAAATTTACACTCTGATCTGCAGCTGAAAGTAAATATTAACATACAGTCTATAAGTAGAAGACTAATGGACATTTTTTTTCTCAAAGTCAGTTTGCTTTGCTTTGCTTCTATTTATTTGTCTTCAGCCAAATCAGGACCAGCCTGATCTGGCTATCAGCAACAAGGCAGTTCAAAGTGCTTTACATTATAAACACATCATAAAAACTTAGTGAGAGTGACTAATTGTGAAATCAGGGTGTTTACTGCATAACAACTGCAGTAAACACAGTTTCTACATCTCTGATCATTGAGCTTTTCAGTGATTCATGAAGTAATAGAAGCATTTTATCGTCTATTGTCTGAGGGAATCAGTGGAATGACTTTAGATCTGGTGTGATTTGCTCCATCTTCCTGGTTTTAGTGAGAACACCAGCAGGATTCTGGATGTGACTAAAGATAAACACATGGATGAGTTTCTCAAGATTGTGCTAAGACATCAGTCTTCTAATCCTGGAGATGTTCTTCAGGTGATAGAAGGCCGACTTTGTAACTGTCTTAATGTGGCGCTGAAGGTTCAGGTCAGAGGTCATCACTACACCCAGATTTCAGGCCTGATCTCTAGTTTCCAGCTGTAATAACAGAAGCTTCATCTTGAAGACAGAGCTAGCTCTACCTAGACGTTTTGCACAGCTGAATGGTTGCCATGGAGATTAAAGGATTTCACAAACATGCATGAAAAAATCAAGGCAACATTCTAGGTATGTTTTTGATGAGGGAACATTATAGTATGATGTGAAGCTCAAAAGAGTTAAATTTTCAAAATACTGTCCCTTTAAATAAAAAACTTTAACTCATGACTATGACTGCAACATATTTTACGTTACACATTAGTTTCCATATGTGCATTTGGTATAAGTTTTATGCTATAAGACTGTAAATAAGACTTTGCTCTGCAGAAAGAAAGAACTAAACCAGAACAAAGTACCAACATGTTATCTAGTTAAACATTAATTGGGTCTTCTTATAAATCAGATGAATTACTCAAACTAAAAGTGAAACCAAAAATATCCTATAAAAACTTTGAACTTTTACTTTTACTCCACTTCGACAGTCCTCCTGCCCTGCAGCTCATCACCTGTTCAGGTAGGTTCAATAGGAAAAATGCAGTTCAGCTGCACTGACTGATGAATTTATGCGTTTGGGAACTTTTAGACAATATATTTAATTTATTTTCTATTTTAATTGTTTGAGCTGGTCAGTGTTTCTGATAACATGTTGGAGTTTGTCTTGGTAAAAGCTACAAGTAATCAATGTCATATTCTAAAGAGTAAAAATAAATTATAACATTTATAGCTTTAAAAAGCTCTAAACAAAAAGATATTAAGCAAAAAGGAAAAAAAAGAGGTTGAATGAATGAATCTCTCTCTTCATTCTCTCCCATAGCTCATTTTTTCCTAGTCATGGGGAATCAGCATCCAGCACCTCGTAAGTATTACAGGATTGTTTGATAGAGGAACATATAATATATACTTTAACTATCAGTTTTAAATCACTCCAGTGAAACAAAGTTACAGTTAAACATTGAGTGATCAACTTTATACAATCTAACTGTAGATCTTAGCTGGACTTAAGATTTCATTTCATTTCCACTTTATTTAGATGTATTTTGATCCATATAAATAAAAGAAAATACATGCTGCACCCCCCACAGGGTAAATAAATGAATCAAAATAAATTATTCTCCAATTTTTCATGTATTTATACATGAGCAACAATTTATTTTGCTCAAAAAGGAGTGGGAATAAGATTAACTTCATTAATACCTCTCCATATCCATAATTGAATTGTACGGTTGTTGTAGTTCATTCATATTGTTCTCCTGTAGCACTGCAGCCAGATAAATAACATTGAAAATCAAATCAAACTTTATTTGTATAGCACTTTTCAGCAACAAGGCAGTCCAAAGTGCCTTATATCATAAAAACACAAAAATCAACAATTGAAATTGTTCCAAATGCTGTCATTTACATATCAAAATGTTGGTTACCATTTCATTAGTTATAGAGCAAAAGCAACTCTAAAAAAGTGGATTTTTTTGTCTAGATTTAAAGAAACTCAGTATTTCAGCTGTTTTGCAATTTTCGGGAAGTTTGTTCCATCACACATAACATGCGAGATATGGAATATATTATGAGTATTAATGTAACAAAATATACCGCGCTAACCAGAGGCTGTCCTAGTCTGTTTGGTACCGTGAGAAAAGGAGGTCTTCAGGCAACAGGTTGTTTCTTGCGAACCCAAATCTTATAGTGTTGTGTGGGATGGAAACATGTAAACATGTAAATAATATATCTTTGTCTATAACTATGTCTTCCTTTCTGCAGCTACCATCAGCATCCTAAACTCAATCAATTTAATTTATAGTCCCAGACAGAATACAGATTATTATATGTTAATATGGTGAGGGCAATGACAGCATGATGGGAATATTATTGTGATAACTGTCACAATATCACAATAATGTTACAATCTAAAAAGCCAGAAAACAATTTTAGCAAAAATTGACTTTATTTTAGGAGGTGACGATGACAGACTATCTTAAATCTAATAAGTTATTTATACAGACAACCTCTTTTTATAATATGTTGTCATAGTCATGAACCTATATAATACTAAATAGAGTGGCAAGCGATAAAATGAAGCCTAAAAGTATGGTAATCAATGCATGATTTGGACTGGAACTGCAAAATGTTTCTACATGAATTATTATGACTGTTTTATCATTTAGAATCTAAGCCTAAGTCTGCTCCTAAGTCTACTCCTAAACCGGCTCCTCAGCCGGCTCCCCGTAAGTACTTTGTCTTTTCACTCACAAAAATACACTCATCTTCTCACTGAAAGGTTCAATCTGTTTTACATTCTGCCTTAATACACTGCAATTCACAGATTTAGGAACACCAACAATTCTATAAACCTAATGTAAAAATCACTTCATTTTCTTTACATTCTTGACATAAGTAAACTTAATCTGTTTTTTATACTGTGTTTAGCTCCACCGTCTCCACGTAAGTAGAACTTATTTATTCAAGCTTTTAGAAAGTGTTTTATGTTCCTATAATA
>NW_006800596.1:61163-75038 GCF_000485575.1 Poecilia formosa | reverse complement strand
TAATTGTTTTCCAGTTATTTAGTTGAAAATTGAGATTTGAATCCTTGTCTTCCTGCTCTGCAGAGGCTCGGCCAGTTCCTCCTGATTCATCTTCCTCTGGAAGAAAAACTACGATCTTCAGCAAAGCTTCTGTGCTGCTCCTCCTCTTCTGCTCTTCATCATCAACCACCTCCTCATCCTCCTTCTGACTCTGAGCATTCTGGGTAACATGGATTCAAAACCTTCTGGATCTTCTTCAGCTGGTTCTTTATAAAAAGGACCAAGTTTGGCTCCAGCTCCTGAAAAGGAATCCCAGATGAAGACAAATCAGACTGGATCAGAACATCAGGTCCATGTTGGACAGACTGAAGATCCTGGATCTGAAAAGAGCAGCAGGAAGTCGACTGAACAGAACTGATGTACAGACCGTAAATATGGAGTCCAGCTGTGTTTGGTGCTGCTGTGCAGATGGACCGTTGGGAACCTCTGAGCTCTGCTGGTTCACTCTGTGGAGGAACAATTTATAAAAAAAAAACACAACAATGCAGACGTCTTTTAAATTTAATACATTTAAATATGATAAATGTTCAATATTTTTATTTATTTGTCAACCAAGAAAATGGTATTTTAGAGAATTGTTGTTAAACTTGTTTTAAGTCAGAATACGGTTTAATTTTTCTCTTTCTGATTTTAGCTCCACAAATGTTTCTGCTTTTGGTTGACATTTTGCTCTTGTTGGTTAAAGTCTAACTGAGGATCTGACTTCAGGTCTGGGTGGGATTTCCATCCTGCTGCCTGGTTGATCCTCAGGGTCAAACAACTGGGCTCAGGTTCTGGATCAGAACTTGGTCTTTGGTGGATGATGGGAGAGAAAAGAACATTTTAGGTCCACATTTGTTTTGGTTCCAACCTCCATTGGAACCTGTATCCTGGTTTTAAACAAGAGAAAACCTTTCATCCATTCACAACCAGGGCAGATTTTGTTTCATCTTTCATTCATCAATTTGATCCAAATTCCAGGTTTTGAACTCTGATCAGATTTAGTTGTTAATTAATTCATTTTNTGTATTTATATCAAATGCAATATCAGTAGCAAATTATTCTGACTATTGCAAGACATTTTTAAAGACATTGTTCCAAATTCTCCATCACAGTTTTAAAAGCTCCATGGAGAGAAACAACTTGGGGGTGAGTAAATTTGTTTCTGTACCTCTGTATGCTGCCAGTGTGTTTGTTGCTCTTTCACAGTCTCTTCATTCATGTCTTAACAGTGGAGGAATTTATCCAATGCAGCCGGGGGCATTAAAGAATGTGCAGTTTTCACACTAAAACTTGGCGTACGGAAAAATTTAGAAAAGTCCGGATGCATGAAGCCGTGCACACAGACGTGGCCGCGCACCTTTCCTTTATAAATCCTCAATTGCGGAAAATAGAGCGCAGCTGCTGGTCTGAACTGTCGCCACCCACAAATACATATGTAAATTAGTATAAATACCCGGAAGTCTGCCACTGCATGGGCAACATAGAAACAGACAGGACACACAAATTCCCATCTAGGGAAAATTTGGAGAGGGCAATTAACCTGACAGTCATGTTTTTAGACTGTGGGAGGAAACCGGAGAAAGCCCACCATGCACAGGGAGAACATGCAAAAACTCTATGCAGAAAGACCCGGGCTGGGAATCGAACCCAGAACCTTCTTGCTGGCTGCAAGGAAACAGCTCTACCAACTGCGCCACCGTGCAGCCAGCATAATTATTTATAATAATAATTATTATGTATTTTATTCAAAAGGTGCTTGAGGGCACACAATGTCACCTCTCAAAAATAAAAAATAAATTTTAAGGAAAAGAAAGTCCAAATAAAAAAAATAAATAAGGAGATCGTGCAAATGCCTGTTTGAACAGCAGGGCGTTCAACCGGGATTTAAAGACAGCGTATCCTTTGGGTGGGAATGTGGATGTTCATTCTAAATAGTAGAATCATGTGCATAAGTTGTACATTTACAGAATAAAGATGCTTTACGTCCATAAGTCGCATTCACAAAGCTGGCGGCTGGACAGAAGGATGGCTGCAGCAGGACCGGTACCGGTACCTTTTTTAAGGTTTACTCAGACTGATCATCCTGGAGCTCTGAGAAAAGCTTAAAGGAGTCGTACGGTGACGCTCATAACCATCATCAACATTTCGCAGCAGATCAATATGATCTCTGATCAATCGCTCCCTCTGAATCTATCCCTTACGCAGCTCACCTTTGCTCCGCTATGTGTGATTACATGCACACCTTGATCACCTTAAAAATAATCAAACCTGTTGGCAGGTTTGAGTTAATCTGCTGATCCAATCCGTTTTTTTTTTATTTTTTTTTTTTAAATGAGAATTAAATTACCCCGCAGATGCATTTCAAGCGCTTCGGCACACAGACCAATGAGTTGCATCTTTACAGTAGCCTTTACAAGTCATTGTCGGGCCAGGGGGTGGGGCTAATGACCGGGCCGCTATATGTTTACGTACCTTTCGGGAATGTCAGCGGGGGTGGGGGTGGGGCAAGGGGACCGCGGTGCCCCAGCCCCCCCACAGCTCCGTACCTGCATCTCTATGAGACAAAAACTGAGGAAAATTACTATTTACATTCAAGCGAGGTTTTCACATACGCACACAAATTAACTTTGCGACAAAGTGTGCGTATATACACGCACACTTTGCAGCAAAGTTTTTTATACATGCCGATTTGTGCGTAAAATATGGCGCCGCACATTTTTTGTGCGCATGCACACTTTATGCATAAGGCCCCTGAACATTAAAACATATCAAATTCATGGATAAGATAATGTGTCATTTCAGAGATTTACTGATTTAACCCTTGTGTTTAGAAATGGGTCTAACCGACCCCACACACGTAAAACTTGTATCATTTGCTGCAGTCCTCACACACACAAGGGTTACAACAGGACTCTCACATCAATCCTCACATACAGAACAAGTCTGAATTTTAAGTAAAGCGTGTCTCATCTAGTTGTAATGTTCATTGGAAATTCTTGAAAAACTCGGGAGTTGTTTTTTTAAAATGGCTCCAACACGATCCTAACAAAATGTAAATGAAGCCCTAAGATCTCAGGAGCAAGAGGCTTGTTCTGGCAGATTATATTATTTTAATTGCAACTTTTATTTTCACATTTTAACAGAAACAAAGATGAACTTCTGCAGTATGTGAAGAATTTTCAACCTCAAAATGAAGTCAAAGCCATCAGAGTTTTACTCCACGGACCAGTTGGTGCAGGAAAGTCCAGCTTCATCAACTCTGTCAACAACATCCTGCAAGGGAGGATGACCCATGAAGCTCTGGCCAGCAACAAAACCTCTGATCAAAGTTTCACAAAAAAGGTTAGTACAGCTTCTTGTTTATATGTTAAGGGTTAGTTTTATTTTGGGGATTTATGACTTTTTACTCGTGCATCAGTTCAGTCTCCACATGTTTGTGTGAAATGTTGAATCATATTTTCTTTAATAAAATGTGGAAATTGCTGTGATTCCTCATTCACCTTGATTTCTCTAAATCAAATTAGAATAAAAACCTGACCTGGTTGAGAAAAATGGATGTCATTTTTGGATTCAGCGGTGCAAAATAGTCCAAATTTAGTTATTTATTTTTTTTCTTGTAAGCCGGAAAGAGAAAAAGTCCAACTTCACCTTAGCCCTAACTCTGACCCCTGACCCAAAAACAGGGTTTCTCCTTGTGGGGACCAGGCCTTGGTCCACAAGGAGCAATTGGTCCCCACAACGCAGTATGTGTCAGGAAAATCATCCCCACAAGGTATTACAAACAAACACCCATAGGGCGGCCCTGCCCAGCTGACCAGCTGTTACAGGTTAACTTTGTGGTGAGATCTGCCTGAGTGGAGCAGAGCAGAGGTATAGAAAACATTTGATATGATGTAGTTTGAGGCATTGTGGCGCCTCAAAACAGCAGCGTGCTGCTCGACTGTGAAGCCAGCAGGAGATCACCAACCCACCAGGGAATTATCTGGTAGCCCTGTATGCCAGTCTAATGCTATAAACTATCCCACCAAGATTAACGTAGCAACATGTTCAGAAATTTGTTTCCCAAACAAATTTAAGATTAGAATTAAACTCGTATACCTATTTTGAAGCACATTTGTTGGTCTTCTCATAATGTTAAATGTATTTTTAGCAGCTATATGTCAGCTGTTTACATAAAATAACAGCTCAACCCTTGTCATCTTTATTTGTTTTTCAGTATCAAACTTATGAAATCAAGAAAGAAGGCAGAGGAGACTTTTATCCCTTTGTGTTCAATGATGTCATGGGTCTGGAGGAAACATCTGGAGTCAAAGAAGATGACATCAAACTGGCCTTGAAGGGTCATGTGAAGGATAATTATAAGGTATAAGTATAAACTTTTTTACTCTTAAAAAAATCCTTCTTCCAACACTATTATAATTGTCTTGCTTTATGTGGAAAATATAAGTTCGTAGCAATTGTATTGAATATACATCATATTATTTCCACAGTTCAATCCTGTATCTTCTCTTTCTGATGGTGATCCTGGCTACATCTCTTCTCCGTCCATCAGTGACAGAGTTCATGTTCTGGTCTGCATCTATGATGCTAATGCGTCACAAATGAAGTCGTCTATTTTACAGAAAATGAGGGAAATCAGAGAAGCAGCCAGTGAGCTGGGTAAGAAACAAAGATATACCATAAACTTGTGTTCAGTAAAGCAACGTAAATGTAAACCCAAGAATGCAAAATACTCAAATTTTATGTCAACAATCAAAAAGGTTGATGGTGTAAAAATTTAAGAAAAAAAGAGGAAACATTCTGTCATTCCTAAACATTTTATGATATGTAGAAAAGCTGTACTATCCATCATGGCAAATAACAAAGTGAGAGGCCTTCAGCTCTAAAACATTAGTGTCATTTTACAGTTCAGTCTTTTTTGCATTATGTTGTAGCTAGAACTTCAAAAACTTGCACCTACAGCTCATCTGAGAATAATTAATGTCATGTACTTGTTAAAGTATATTTACTGCTGATACAATATTAAGATACAAGAAAAAGAAAACTCTCTGTATCCACAGGAATCCCTCAGATGGGGATTCTCACCCACATTGATGAAGCCTGTCAGAAAACAAAGAGTGATCTGAGAAACGTCTACAAGAGCAAACATTTAAAGAAAAAAGTGAGTCAGAAAAATTTATTCAAACAGGAACAAAAAAAACCTGATTCAAAATAAATTATTTTATTTATATAGATGGGTGACTTCAGCTCCAGTCTGGGAATCCCAGTGAACTGCATCCTCCCAGTGAAGAACTACAGTGATGAAATTCAGCTGAATTCAGACGTCGACACTCTGATCCTGAGTGCTCTGAAAATGATGATTGACTTTGGAAACGACTACGCTGACAAACTGTGAAGCCACATAACAGTTTGTGGGGATGTGCATGGACATCATAACAGTAACATAGTTCATATCAGTGAAAAATTATGAGGTGAAATATTTAATATTCAAAAAGGTTAAGGTTTGATTCTAGTAAGTTTGTTTTTTCTTTAAATTGGTTTAATTTAAAGCGCCATAGAAGCTGCAGCAGACAACAAAATGACTTAGAAGAAATAAAGATGATGTTTTAGTCAACAAAGCAGTAAAATAAGGACAAGACATTAGATCAGACCCTCTAAGAAAGGATCAGTTTTATGTAACATTCATCAAACTTTCCTGTTAGTTTGAAATTGCTAAAGCGATTCATGAGAAATTAAGAAACTTTAATAAAAGCTGTTTAGTGTGATAGAGATTCAGAGAGTGAAGCATCTGTGGCCTGAGTGAGTGGAGGCATGTGTTGCTCTGTTATTATTATGCCACCATGCACTGCTTACAAGACAGATAAAACCTGAGCTGAAGAGATTTTACTCTGTTATTACTATAAATGGACTTAAGTAGGGCTTAATTTTTAATATTCTAATCTTAGATGTTGTGTTTTTAATAGATGTAAGTGAAAAATCATCATAATTAACAGGCATAAAGCTTTGGAAACATGAATCTGTGTGTTATTGATCCAATTATTGTTTTCTATGGGTTCTGAGTGGTTCAGTAGAGAAGGTCCACCATGTGCTGAGGCAGCAGCATCAACGAGGACGTCGTTCCCCTTCTCTCTTCATCCATTTCCCTGTCAAACAATTGCTAATAAAGGCCACTACTGCAAAAAAAATAATAATAATAAATGTTTCACTTAAAATAAACAAACTACTCAATAATATTCTAATTTATTTAATTGATCTGTATGTAGAAAAGGGTTTGACACAAGAAGAATGTGTGTTTGTTATATAAAGACAATATATATCATGCAAAATTATTTTTATCAAAAAACTCCTTTATATAGTCTGGAGTGTTTAGTAAGTAGATGTGTAGTTGTGTTAAAAAATAATGAACAGCTTTGAAAAATAAGGTGTGGTTTATCAGAATGGAGCTTGAATAATCCTGGAAATTTCTGAGAAAATGTGACTGTTCTGAAATCATAATGAAAAATGTAGAATACAACATGCAGAAACACACAGAACAGCTCAAACACAGGCTGCAGGGACTCAATGCTGACAATCAAAAGTACCAGTTAGAAGAAAACTATCTGCCTGTGGAACCAGTACTTTTTCATCAATATTAAGGAATTATTGACATAAAAAAATCTATTTTTTTCAGAACAGTTACTTTCAGTTGTACTAAGATATTTGCACTAAAAGTTAAGCTAAAATACTTGGAAAATGTTGTGTTTTTGGATGATAACCTTCTTCATGTTATCAGGTTCTATTTTATTGACATCTTGATTTCACAGGTAAAGCAGACGGCTGTAGTGATGGGAAGTTCAGTTCTTTTCTTTTGATTCCTATTCAAGACACTTTGACAAGAATGACTATATATGTAATATAGGCGACTACAGAGTATCTTTGTTTACATTTTTGGTTGGTGGTGTGCCTCGAGATTTTTTCAATTATAACAATGTACCTTGGCTCAAAAAAGGTTGAAAAACACTGGTTTAGAGCAGTGCCTTACCAAACACTTCGTGAAGAAGCTCAGAATCATTGGACCCCAAGTACCTATAATCAAACCTTTCCTAATCAGGGTAAAGTTCCTGCCATTTGGGTGCATCTGTGGATGCTTCAAATGGTCTCAGAGCTCATTGGTTCCCCACATAGTTCTGTGGACACAGGGGTATTTTAGACAAAGTTCTGCCTGATTCTGAATAGTTGTTCCTGGGTAAAGTCCCTGCCATTTGGGGGCATCTGTTCTCCTCTTGGGGACCAAGAGGCAATTGTGACATGTTACCTCAAACCTCCAGCCTTAAATGTTAAAAACATAATGTCAGGGCAGCAAGTTTCATTTAGACTGATTTAAAACATATGTCTCCTCTTTGGCTCTTTCCTTGGTTCTCAAGAGATACCAAGGGAACCCTGCAGGACAAAGTTCTGCAGGGTTCAGAAGTTCTTCTCACAGTTCTCACAGTTTAAAATATATTTTTGAAGCTATTTGCTTAGTGTTTACATAACATTTTAATCTCTTTTTTTTCTTTCAGTATCAAACTTATAAAATCAAGAAAGAAGGCAGGGGAAACTTTTATCCCTTTGTGTTTAATGACGTCATGGGTCTGGAGGACGGAGATGGAAGAGGAGTCAGAACAGACGACATCAAACTGGCCTTGAAGGGACATGTGAAGGATGGTTATAAGGTACAAATACTATACTTTTGAAATGATCTTCAATATACCATATAGCCATATAGATGAGTGGTAGATCAGGCACAGTCCTAAATCCATCACGATTAGCTTGCCTTATGAGGTGTATACATTTAATACCAGTTTGACTTAATGCGCATCATATTTTTCTCACAGTTCAATCCTTTATCTTCTCTTTCTGGTGGTGGTCTTGGCTACAACTCTTCCCCGTCCATCAGCGACAGAGTCAATGTTCTGGTTTACATTCATTCTGCAGCACAAATCAAGTCGTCTATTTTGCAGAAAATGAGGGAAATCAGAGAATCAGCCAATGAGCTGGGTAAGAAACAAACTGTACAATCAAACTTACATTCACCAAAACTTACATTTATTGTAATGTAACAATAAATACCAGTGAGTAAATCATGTAAACACTTTATGTTGATAACCTCAGGTGGTTGTACAATGTAGGTGGAAAAAAATGTGTTGCAAAAATGAAATTAGCATTTATCCACAAGGGTTTTTTAGTGTCATGAAATGTTTCCACTTTTTTATGATTTGCTCCTAATAATAATCTAAGAAGCGCTTCTCTGCTGTACTTGTCAAAATGTATTTATTTCTGGTAACAAATAACATAACCCATGCAAAGAAAATCTCGGTATCCACAGGAATCCCTCAGCTGGCGATTCTCACCCACATTGATGCAAAATGTAGTGTATTTGGAATATTTCTAAGAAACTTCTATAGAGAAAATATAAAGACAAAGGTGAGTTGTAGAAAGTTATTCAAAACATGAGATCCTCCCTCACGGTATTAGACTCTGAATAAACTTTTTTTTTTCAACAGATGGATGACTTCAGCTCCAGTCTGGGGATTCCAGTGAACCACATCCTCCTAGTGAAGAACTACAGTCATGAAATTCAACTGAATCCAGACGTTGACATTCTGATCCTGAGTGCTCTGAGGCTGATGATTGACTTCGGAGACGACTACACTAAAAACAGTGTAAGTCTACAGAACAGTGTGTGATATGCATGGAAATCACAGCAGTATGTTTGTTCATGTCAGGGTTCTCAAAGAAAATTATATACATTTTTCCTTTTGCCAGTCAGGAATGCACTTACTTAAAGAAATTGTTTTTTATTAAGTTGGTTCAATTTAAAACATACCAATGTTGGGAATCAAAGTTTGCATTCATGTTTGGCTTTTATAATTATTAATAATTATGGTTAATTTATCATTAGTGAAATTATTTATAAAGTTAAAGTTTCTTTAGTAGGCTCAATGCAGCAATTCCTGTATCAAAGGAATCATAAGTCAAATTCATTCCTTTTGAAGGAATGAATTCAAAAATACAGCATCTCTCTGTCTTTCTTTTGTTGTTTGGTGTGTATTCAACAAACTGAATAGATAATCCAGATAATCCGATCACCATCAAACTGAATATATTTAACTTTTTTCTTCAGTGAGGAAGTTTTGAATCAGTTCACTTGGAATGGTAAAAAGTTGGCAAGACTCTGAATGTAAAATGATCCTGCTAACACTTTTCGACTACCTTCTCCCTACGGTCCTGCAGTAATTTACACAAATACGTTGCTCCCTCAGAAACAACCAATCAAAGCTAGGAGGGTTTAGCACCATCATCCACAGTGACGGTGCTAAAACGCACTGCTCACATCCTCCTGCTTGCTCTCCGCTATGCTACAGCTGGTTGACCACAGTGTTGTCTGCCATAAATGCTCAAGCTTCTTAGCATGGCCATCGATAACAGTGGCCATATTTTCTAACAAATTTTTGTGAAGTTGTAAGTTGTTTCTCCACTAGCACATTGAGCAGAAACTACTTGAGCTTTATTGACAACACTAAGACCCTCCTCCTGGCTCTGATTGGTTGTTGACTGGTAGAAATGCATTTTAGCAGACAGCAATACTAGTTCAGGACAGAGATGGAGGAGGTCAATTTTTTCACACCTTATGTCTCAACATACTTTTGTTAAAGTTACGTATTGCAAATGCTTTAAAGAAGTTCTTTTGTAGTTTTAGAAGAAACAATAAATTTTAATATTTATTGATTTAAAAGGCTCAACAAAAAAGTAGAGAAACAAAAAGAAAAATACATGGACAACAATTTGGAGAAAAAAAAAACAAACTCTTCTTTCTTTGTCTCTCATAGCACATTTGTGTTCCAATGATGGAGGGTGATCCATGTAAGTAATACAGGATTGTTTGGTTGAAATACATGTAATTAATTAATTACATGAATTTCCTCTCAGTTTTAAAATACCAACCTTATAAAATGAAACAAAGTTACGGTTAAAGCATTAGAAATGAACATTATACAATGTAACTGTAAAGAAAGTAAATAGCCACTAGTAGTGGTTTATCAGGTCCAGAGGACTACAACGCTCTTCACACTACAGTTAGACATTCAGACACATTAACATGCTGATGGTGGTAAGCTACAATGTAGTTACACCTGCCTTGAAACAGCCTGACAAAGGTGAGGCTGCCATCAGCATCACAGAGTCCTCTGACCAGTTTGAATTTAAGCCTAAATCATTGATGGCCACATTCCAGTCCGGTAGGTGGCGGTAAATGCACCTTAAGTTAGTTATTATCCACCAATAAAACACAAAAGAAGAAGAATAATTTAAGCCTAGGCTTAATTTTCCAGGTGTCTCCACACGTACTACATTGGATTCAGGTCCAGACTTTGACTGGGTCACTTTTGCACATAAATAAGTTTCGATCTAATTGATTCCAATGGCTGTACAGTTTGGGGGTAAATGTACCTATAAAGTCTAAAGTTATACACCCTCTGACAGGTTTTCTTTAAGGATTACGTTTTGATCTTTAACATAGTAAGTACTGAGCAAACATTTTAGGAGGCTGCTGCTCAAGTTTGAATCACTCAGGCAGATGAGACTAGATGAATATCAGACCTGCTAAAACAGAACCTGAAATGTGACTGAAATCCAAATTGTTTTGGTTTTGTTTTGTTTAGGTGTTTTAATATTGGCTGACTGGTAAAAGATATTCAGCAAAATTCTGACTACTAGTTTTATCTTTGCTATTATTAATTATCTATAGTACTTTTTTAAAAAGGTTTTGTTGACTCTATTTGAAAGTAGTTTGACAGGAAAGAGGGTAATGAGAGAGGGGGAAGACATGTAGCAAATGTCGTCAAGCCGGGAATCAAACCTGGGACCACTGCCACAAGGACTAAGACCTCAATATGTGGGTTGTGCTTTGCCCCTGTGCCACCACAGCACCCTATGGATTTTCATTACTAAAGTTTATTACACTGAATCTTCCCAGCAGCATTTAGGACATCTGCTGCTTCACTTGTGTCCACCTCAAGCTGCCAAACCGTCTCTTATTGTGACCTTTTGTCTCTGAGTTTTGGTCAACTTTATTAAAGATCATTACAGTTTTCTTTTATACTTGAAAAGGCATGGATCAGAGGAAAAACAACAAAAACGTTTAATTTATTTATTTATTATGTCTTTCATTATGAACTGATCTTCAGAAATATCAGAGTAACCTGATCAAGCCACATGAAATTAGAAAGTCAGCTTTTATTTACCAGTTTTATGCAAATAAATGAAGCATAAAATCAATCAGTAAGACCAGCCAAATAAAAATGTCCAAAATATGTTACAAATCCATAAAGATAAAAATACAACCCTTAATGCTGAACATTCTATCTTATATTCATGACAAATATACCTCCATATTGGGCTATAATTCCAGTTTTAGTGTAAGTGCCTCACAATTTGTAACAAAATATAATGAAAGCTTGATGAGTTAAACTTCATAGAAATATTTAGTCTTGTGGTCAATCAAAGACCAGAGGACATAAAGACATTTTAATGGTTCTAATATCTGAGTAGACGACATTTTAACAGCAACAACTATAAGATCAGCTGGAGTTTGAATTATTTATAAATGATGCTGAGATGATTAATCTAGACCAACATAAAGAAAAGAATTACAACAGTCAATGTGAGAGACAATAAAACCATGAATAATAAATTCCATTAAAAAAAGAGAGATTAGACTTAAAATTAGCAAAAGGTCAAAGTTCAAAAGAGGTGGCGGTAATGACATCATCATGTNGGAGGAGGCAGATAAATGCTTTAACAACTTTATTCCTCTTTTGAACAAGTACAACGAACAGCTGACTTCCCTAAAACTAACACACTGCGCTCCCCACAACAACCGGACACTTTTCTGGCTCTTCTTCTGCGCAGCGCCTACATGTTGCTCTCTACTGCCCCCTAGGGAAGAGAGGGGGCAGTGGAGAAAGACTGGGCCTGTAAGAGCAGGTTATTGTTTGTACTGACGGTAATCTGAGTCATGTGACTAAACCTTTAATAGTCACATGACATGTGAAATAGAAATATGATGTAGATATATAGCAATAGATATTTAAATCTGAATCACAGTATTCATATACGGTCTTTGAATGCAGGTCATCTGTGATAATTTAGCCACTTTGTCTTTTGTTGCCTTGTCAATATTTGTAAAAACAAAAAAGAAAATATTCTACTAGTTTATAAAATATATAACTATATACTCATTTAATGTATAAGCTTTTAATGACTTATTTTAATTGAGATGCTTTGCTTTGAAAATAATTTAAATTTAAGATGAAAAAACGAAAGAACACATTCAAATACTGTTGGTAATAAGGCCTGTGCGTCAACTGCACCTCATTAGCTCATCTAGTCCTTGGTGACGTGCAGGGGCGGATCTACTGGGGTGGCAGTTGCCACCCCAAACGAGAGCCTCGCCACCCCTGTTGCCACCCCAGCTAGCGACTATGAATTCAATAAATAGTTATGGCAAATCGGACATTAAGCGCATGAAACTCTTTTTTCCGACAACATTGAATGCAACACAATGTAACCTGACACCCACTGCTGAGTAGCGGGAAGTGCGAGAGAAGGACAGAGCGCAAGCAGCAGCATTGATGGATATATTTGTTACTGGACTGGACATTAGTGATTTATGGTAAGCCACACATACGCTATTGCTGTTCATTGAGTCAGGAATATCGGTGGTCAGGAAAATACTACAACCACGCAAAGAATCAGAACAACGGACGCAATGTTTAGCAGTTAATTAAACCATAGATAATGGTAATAAGGGCTTCAGATTTCATAGGTGAGGAAAACGTTTTAATTTAAAGAAAGAAAACATTGAACAAGTGAGCAGTGGGTCAGTTATACTAGCCTAACTGTTGCTGGCCTGGTATTGACATTGATAGCCTTAGCATGTGCTGCGCAGTTCGGTGTGTTTTGGTTCCGTTAGCCCTAAAACAGGTCAACCCGCCACCAAGTCATCAGTAGGGCAGCTGTTTAAATCAGCTAATCAACCACCGCGGTGTTCAGGCGAAAACTTATTAATAATCACAATATAGACATTAAGCCTGAATGTAACAGACTGGATCTTCTGTTTTAGTGTTTTTGCTACTTTTTTGTGTGGGGAAATGTTTGTTTTTGGTTTTGATTCCCCTGATCGGTAATCTCTGCTCTATCTACTCGTTGAGCTGTTTTTTGTCGGTTGCCATGGCAACGGGTCGTGTGTAATGCCGACATACAGAGCGAGGAAAGGCGGAATAGAAGTTGTTGGAGCTAATTTTTCTTTATTTCTTTATCCATTTGAATTTTCTTACTTTATTCTCAAATTTCTATTTTTTGTATTATTTACAGAGTTTATTTGTAGGTTGATAATTGTTGATTTTCTTTTTTCTTTTTGTTTTATTATTTTATAAATTTAGACTGGAAGTAATATGGGTCAGTCCACTTCCTATAGGTACAGGGGCCTGGTGAAGGACCAGCAGATATTTTGGTTTGGGGCCGATGGTTTTTACCAGAGCAAGAGAGGTAGCATGAGAACAAATGAAAGTTTGATCTCTGTAATTGTTTGGTGAAAGAGGAAATTGATTATTATTGATTGGACTTATTGTCCAATCAATAAGTTTGGACATTGAACCTTCTTTTGCCTGTGTCTTGAAACATGACCCCAGGGCCTTAGTCGTGGCTTGGTGGAACTTTATTGGATGTTTGGTTTGGCAAACAATCAGAAGTGGTTCTGTCTAGTTTGGTTTTTCACCTGTTTATCAGCTTTATTGTACCTTTATTGTGGCGCACTGCAGCTGCTGCAATTCC